>NW_024523822.1:3522767-3588085 GCF_017590135.1 Pyrgilauda ruficollis
TATAACAGATAAATTATAAAGTATTTCCTTCGTCTTGACTTGACACACCCAAGTGGATTGATATTTCTGCACCTCTCACTTCCAATTTTCAAGATTTTTTTTTCCAGTATTCATTCAAAACAAAAAAAAAAAAAAAAAAAAAAAAAAGGAAAAAACAAAAAGGGAAAGAGGGGGAAAAANAAAAAAAAAAAAGGGAAATAGCACAAGGCTAGATGGCTGAAGACACATAAAGCTCAGAAGTCAGTGAAGACTCAGTAATTCCTACCCATGAATCTATCATTTCTCTCTAGCTCTGGTATTTACTAGAAGTGGCGTTGGAAAATTGAATGGCAGCCTAATGTTACTGAAGTATGAAAAGTAACACTAGGGGAAAATAACACTAGTTATCAGCTTGGCTTAGAGTAAAACTCTGTCCTTAATCTTTGCAGATATGATTCCACAGTTAGGGCTGCAATGAATTGTGCACCAGCTTCAATACGCAACATTTTTTAGGACATTTGTAAGTAAATCAGTTCAACATCACAGGAATTAAAAAAACAACTGCTTCACTGCGGGTACTTACAAAAAATCTGAAGTACTTTCCATCCAACTAAACAGAATGGAAATGCAACTTTCTGTATGGCATTAAAAATAAATCCCTCAAGCTATGGCTACACATTAAAGGTAATTACTGTGACCATTATTTCTGAAATCTGACAAATGCCACAGGATTAGCTCAGCTGGTTAGAGCATGGTTCCAATAACAGAAGGTTGTGGGTTTGATCCCCATATGGGCCATTCACTTATGAGCTAGATTCAATGATCCTCCTGGGTCCCTTCCAACTCAGAATATTCCATGAAATTACCTAAAAAATCCCATTTTTACTGTCATACTGTGGCCTCACACAAACCCTCATTTCAAATACTATTATGGCAAAGTCAATAATGGAGGAAGAAGGAAATGATCACCAGAGAAGGTGGATGAAATCCATCTTTGCAGCCTGGCTTCATTCACTGAGGAAATGAAGGTGACAGCATCAACCAAGACACTGTAGGGCCATGACAGCAATTTAAGTTGTCATCTATAACTCAGGTCTTAGAACAGCAAAACTGTCTTGTGATGCTAATTCTGACCTACTGTTAATTTAGCACCTCCAACAACAGCAATCATTCAAAGACACTGACATAAATCAACAGCTTGTTCTGTGAAAAAGCAGGTGTCACCTTAAGTGCATGACCTGAGGGTACATGTGTTTCATAAGACCATGACAGCTGAGACTAAACAATATTAATGTAACCACTACTTAAGAAAAGACAGCCTACTGGATATGATACAGTTTAAGACACAAATATATGTAAGATATCACTATACCTAGAAAGTCCCACAATGAAAGACCAAGGAAAATGGTGCATCCAACCATGCTTCAAAAACAGGACTTCCTACAGCTTTCATTACAAGGCCAGAAATGCCCTATGTGCAACTGACTAATCTGTACATAGAAATCTGAAGTTAACTTTATTTTCAATAACTGCAGGGCATGGGTACTTTCTTTAGCTTTAAGGCAATACATGATGCAATTATAAGTGGGTATATTCAACAATATAAAGACAATACGTATATAAACTTGGCAGTCAAATTTCAAACTTAAGAGTCTTGCTGTACTGTTTTAAAAAAACCGTAAGATACAAGGACAAGTAAATATCTCTACTATATGGCTGACCCTAAAAAGGGATTGCATGAAGTATGCAGGTCCAGAAAAATGGTACTAGAGCACCAAAACTGTAACGAATGTTTAACTTCATCCATTCTTTTTCATGCCAGTCCTGGAATAATCATTAAGTCTGGCACCAGGAAGGAATTTCTCTAGAGGCAACAGCCATAGCTGCTTTTGTCCTCTTTCCCCCTCCACTTAAGCACTAAGCACAGATAATGTGTTCAGAACAGCTGGCATGTCCCATTCATACAAGTTTGTCTCTAACTGCAAAGGGAAGGAATGCCTGAGACAGAGATATAGATAGAAAATAGGTTAATTCATTAAGGTTAAAGGAATATAAATTCCTGTTTTCTAGAGATGACTATAAATTTTTATCAGGAAAAAACTCAAGAGTGGTTTCCAAATTTAAAAAAAAGAAAACAACAAAAAACCAAAAAACCACAACATTATTTAACACTTGATCATTAGTTTGCTTATGGCAAAATGGTAATTAATTCTCTCTTAATTAGTCTATAATGATTCCTTTCCTAACCTCAACATTTAGAACAAAGCTTTAGATGAGGAGCAAAGTGTTACTAATAAAGGTCTAGGCATGATCCATCAAGAAATATATTGTATTATTTCTCTGTATCACATGACCTTGTAAAATGGTACTTTAACTTTTAACACAAAACTGTATCATTCTAATCCAGAAAATGGTCAAAATACCAGTAAGTGTGAAATCAGAATAGACTATCAGCCTGACCCAACATTAAAAAGTGGTATACAACAAAGTACTAGTGAAAACCTACTAAGAACTACTGCAGCAAAGCCATGTTATCCACCCAAGAAACTCCTTTATAGAAATAGTCCATTTACTATGCTAGTATATATTTAGTATATAACAGAAAGAATTGCAAGAATGTCACTGGGAAGAGCTTTATCACACAAATGAGGCTCATTTCAATACCATAAGAGGCTCCTACACTTAAATACTTTAGATTCCAATAGGTGGATGAGGTAGAGAGATTATGCAATAAATGGGGAAGGTACCCAGCTGAACACAGAGAGTACAATTTAAGTTCTCACGAACATCATAAAATAACATGACCAAGAGAGACCTGGATCAGCATGAAGCAAAACCAGAACACATTCACCAATTCTATTCACTGCCCTGCCTTGCCATGGACCCCTCTGGATACAACCTCTTCTCCACAGTAATGCCATCATATTTCTACTTCACAAGAAACTAATCCTTGACTTTACACAAACACAACTCTCCTCTCCCTTTAGGAGTTCTTAAATATCAAACTGGAGGAAATCTACTAGAAATATTTGGTTTGGAACATGCAAATTATGCAAAGTTTCTTCACCTTGAAGGTAAGCAATAGGATATGAAGATACTGAAAATCGTAGTTCACAGGAAAAAACCTGATTCTGTAATCTGTATGTTGAGAAGGTGTTGGGATCCATCACTCCATCAAGCTCCTTGTCTTAGATACTTCTACTTGACTGCTTTCATCAGATTAAGCATCTGGGATTTAATTTAAGAGTTTCAGCTTTATTAAACTGTCACAAGAGCAGCCCTACTCTGATAACAGTAGCTGGTCTAATTACGGCCTGGTTTAGGGTTGACAAGTACAATGATTCATTCATGGCACATGAGAAGCAATAAAAAGTTGTTTTGCATTACAGCTTTAAAAATGTGGACACTTTTTTCATTTAATTTGTCACTTAGCTTTTGCTAAGAGGACTGTTAAATTTCAGTAAGAGGCAAATGGGGTTTTAGTTTAAATGCAATCCCCATATTTAAATGATCTGTAATGGCACAGTGCTCAAGTGGGAACACTACTGTTTCACAGTGAGGCCTGATGGTGACATGTGACTTTTGTATTCAGGTCCTGTATTATCCATGTGGCTAAAGGGCTTCCAATTTCATTTCACAGCCAGAAGCCTGCAGAAAACACCAATTAACTTGCAGATCCCATTTGCCAACAAAACAGTCTCTTCCCAGTGTCTGGCAGTGCTCAACATTTAATTCCAAAGCAGAGCCTCACAGCCATCATGATCCCTGGGCTGGAGCACCAAGTCAATTTCCCCCACTTTTCAGGGAAATCTTTTAATTTTTGACGAGAACAAGCAACTTTTACTTTATTTTTCATGGATGAGTATTAATGACTTACCTGTCTACTAAGATTACATAGTCCATTTTTTTTTCTCTCTAGACTACAAAGAAAGCTTTCCTTCAAATCAGAGATCTCAGCTCAACAGGGATCAGCAGATATTCACTGTGCATTTCCATACTCCATTTTACCAATGCAATTTAATTAAAAGGCAAACCAAGGGGCTTCAGCTAATTAATCATTATGACATCCTAAACTCCTCAACCATGGTCACCACGAGACAAACACCTGAAGATCAGCATGTGAAATTTATATACTGGGATACCATTTAAACAGCAACATGAAGAATTCCAATGCTGCTTTTAACTCTGCAAAGTGGAATTCGTGTATTACCGTGGCGAGTTGGAAGTAATCACCAGCGCACCAGTGAAACTGAATCAAAATTCTCCTAGTTTGAGAAGTATCTCAGCAAGCCTTAGAGCTCTGACCTGTAACCTTTCCAATAGTGTACCTCTGACATTCCATAAGTAGCATACAGCTCATCCCATTCCTTGATGTAGAACAGGGAAATCTGCTAGGCAATTATTATATTCTTATTCCTTATCTAGGGTTTTAAAAAACAATTGCCTAGTTACGTGGAAGGCCTTTTTTTGTTAACATGATGCTTTTGAATCATGAGTTGCTCGAGAAATTAGGATTTCGTATTAAAAAATTGCCAGATTCATACTTAGACCTAAAGTATTCCATCTGGCGGTCCTGAGCGGACATTGCGGTGATTTTTAGGGGGCTTTTCATTTTTATTTTAGGCGGGCAGGGTTTCACTGTTGTTGTTCTTGTTTTTAAATTAGCACCTTCATTCAAACCCAAAATTACTTTTACTGAAATCAGCAATTTACCACAAACTTGAAGAGGAACTATGATCAAAGCTCAGTGTGTCCTTCCAGTACCCTTGCCAACACCCAATGCCAGACAGGAAGCATCACTTAAATTCTAATGAAAGGTTCAAATGACCCAGTCAAGGAGCAAAGCTGAAGTTATTTAAGTATGCTTAAAAGTCTATGCCAAGATGGAACTGACAAAGTGGCTATATGCCTAGCAGTTGGCAGACAGCATACCAAGTCAAGCAAGACACCCTTTATTAAACAGTCTATATTTACATACTTTGTATGCCCTAAAATTCTCCCTAACCACCTACCTGTGACATACATGAGAATACAGCTAAAAGACTTTATAAAAAGACTCTCTCAGATTACTCCGAACAGGTAATAAAAACGTTAAATATACTGAGGCCTGTGTCTCACATCCTCCATCGATATTTTGATTCTCTGACACTCTGGAAGATAATAAGCCAACATTACTTGGCAGCATCATGATAGCATGACTCCTTTAAACTCAATGTCTGAATTACCTCTTCTACTGGATTAGATCATATGTTGCCGAGGCCACCCTGATTTTCCCTCTGCAGTCTGCTATTGTGACTCTTGTCTCCCTTAAACTTGAATTTTTTGTATATTCACTTTTTTTCTTTTTTTTTCCTTTTGAGATACAAGTTTCACATGGAAACAGCAATGTTTAATGTGAAAACTGGGAAACTCAGCAAAGTAAGATCCTAGCAAAAAAACTTCAGAAGCTTGTAGCTTTCACATCAGGTAGAAGTTAATCTGAAGCAATTCACACAATTAACAGTATTTTGGAGGCAACTTGCTACGTGCCAGTGGAAGGAACCAAGATCTCCTATCAGTGGGGAGAAGAAATAGACAGTTTAGAATCACAGACACTACCCAGAGATGGAAGAACCAAGTTAAGTTCTACCCTTTGCCTACTGCCCACCTGGTGTGACTGAAGTGTACTTGCAACTGAAACCACGGTACAAGATCAGCATATTTTGATTCCCTAATGAGGTGTCAGAGCAGTCCAGAACTGAAACAATACGGTCTGCATCAGACTGCAAATACAGCAGCTCAGGCAGTGGTAAGGTGCTTTTTGGAAGTGACATCTAGAATTCTGATTAAGTAGAGGTAAAGTAAATTCAATTAATCCAAAAGGATTTGATATTCGATCCTGCAGACACATAGATTCCACCTCCTCTACCTTCAGACAGGTGTTGTCAAGAAAATTATGTTAAAGAAGACTGATGAAACAAGAGGAGCCGCTACAAAAATTTTAAAAAAACTTTTTTGTTTATTGACAGCATGTGGCAAGACTGCTACAGGTAACAGATGGAGAACACATTTCTGCCTCTCCCACCACCTACCAACTCAACCCACATAAGCAATGAAGCATGAGACCCTCCAGGTTTCAGTATCATGGGATACAATTTTGTTCCATGTATGTCCAGCTAGGCATGTGCCTTGCTTGGCAAAAACTGTTATTTTTGGCAAAAACAAGACAAGGAATCATAAAAATGGTGGTTAAACTCACAGTTGTTTCTAGACTCCAACAGAGCTTTGCCTGCTATAGTATTAAGGATTTTGATCACAGAAGTATAGATAGCTGTTTATTTGCCTTGTGCTTCAATTAGAGTGAACATAATCTTTACTATACAGGTTATATCCAATCTTATCCCACCAGCTGGTATCTGATTCAATCATGATCATTTTTGACCTCTAAGAGTGCAAAAGTTAAGTTTTGCATTTGAGATTTCTTTCCTAAATTAAGCATATAACTCTGGGATTTGATTTCATTTAGCTTGATTTTGGACCTTTAAATTACATTAAGAGCATTATGATATTTGCTCACTTCTTTACATTACTTATATAATGTCTCATAGGACATAATCTGTAAACTTTCACTTGTTATTAAATATTTTTATGTTTTCTGCCACATAAGTCAGGCACAGCCATATTGACCAGAGCACATCAAAACAGACTTCTTTAAGTCTAGACTTGAAAAGCCTTTCCAGAATGAGAGCACAGATTTCTACTCCAAGTTCCATGAATCACAACACAGTTCCATTTAGGTCATGTGTGTCTTCAGTTTGCTTTAGGAAAGCCACCAAGACACCTGTAGTAATGTTTGGAATGCTAAGACAGACATGTCAATATGTTCACTCATACATTCAGTGAATTACCTTTCAGAGGAATGAGTTAGATTTACCACTATATTTTAAATCAGGTTGTCTTTGATCTCCCACATGCTTCCATATCTACTAGTTAATAGTTTGTTACAGTACTTTAGGAAAGCAATGATTGTGGTTACTTTCTATCTTTCCTCTCACTACACCATCTTGAAAAACTGTTGACATTCACATTCAAGTTGTATTGATTTTCCCTTCAGACAACACCCTGTATCAACTGAGGCTGAAGCTGGGAGGGATTGAGAGCAGCCCTGCAGTGAAGTACTTGGTGTTACTAGTGGAGGATAAGAGGCTGGACATGACCCAGGTTGGACATGACATGGGCATTCACAGGTCAGAGAGCCAAACGTGCCCTGGGCTGCATCCAGAGCAGTGTGGGCAGCAGGGCCAGGGAGGGGATTCTGCCCCTCTGCTCTGCTCTGCTGAGAGCCCACCTGCAGGGCTGCAGCAGCTCTGGGGCCCCAGCACAGGAAGGACATGGACCCATCTGGAGGAGGTCCAGAGAAGGGCCACAGAGACAACAAGATGGACAGAGCACTGGCCATGAAAGGAAAGGCTGAGAGAGTTCAGGTTTACTCAGCCTGGAGAAGGCTCTGAGGAGAGCTTAGAGCTCTCTCCAGTACCTAAAGGGGACCTATAAGAAGGCTGAAGAGGGACTTTTTACAAGGCATGTAGTGAACAGACAAAGGGGAATGGCTTTATAGTGAAAGCTGTAAAGTTTAGATTTGGTATTAGCAAAAAAAATTCTTGACTGTGAGGGTGGTGAGGCACTGGAACCATTTGCTCAGAGCAGCTGCGGAAGCCTCATCCCTTGAAGTGTTTCAAAGCCAGGATGGATAAAGCTCTGAGCAAACTGGTCTAGTGAAAACTGTACCTGCCCATGGCAAGGGAGTTGGAACTAGGTGATCTCTAATGTCTTTTCCAACCCAAATCATTTTATGATACTGTGATGAGATTCTTAAGAGATTTTGAAAATTCCTGAAGTTGTAGTAGTTCAAAACTGTATTAGTTAGGTCCTGGACATCAGTTCAAATATACCTTTCCCATTTCAGCCTGTGTTATTCTCTTAATTCACCAATGAAGTCATGTATTAGGTAACCTCCACTGTAAAGCAATGTTAATTGTTAGTCTTCTGTATTTTGTCTCCTTTCTTGCTCAGTAATTGACTTCTGTAATTGTGAATCGGTTTCTTCCTCAACCTTTCCAGCTTAGCACTAAAGGCTCATGTATTTCACCTCAGCTGTGTAGCCACATTTCCACTTTTTGCTGTATTCTTTCTAGATCCTCTAGTACTTAAAAAGTGTTGGAATTGTACTTCTTTTACACCATGCTCCCTCTCCTTCAAATGCAACTGTCTCATGCTGTAGGTCAGAAATTCAATTTTACCCAAACTTAACTGAATAAAAGAAAACTGCAGAAAACCTCATCTGCTTAGCCTAGAACCACAACAGAAGTTTTTCTCAAATCCAAATATGTAACTGTTTCTTTATTATACATATGAACACCTAAATGAGTCTGTGAATTTACCCAGTTCATCCCAGAGCTGCCTATACTTGTCAGTCATTGTAGTTCCTTGTTGTCTCCAAAGCGACAGACGGGGGTCAGCCATGAACTGTTCTGTTATCAACGTCAACATGCGAGCTCCATTTGAATCTCTCATTTTTAGCATCTCTCGCACCTAGGAAACGAGTCTTTTAATACAAACTTGAAAAAAGCAAAGAAATCGCAGTACAGACAATATGCTGCAGTGTTAAATATTCCCCTTTTGCTAAGTTAGAAATTCAATTCATATGTGTGATGGGAAATTTTTAAGTAGAAAAAACAGTCTGCATTCCCAATTTTTGACAAAATTTTGGGCTCAGTATCCAATTGCAACTCTTCAGAGAATTTTTCCACAAGCAATCCACGGGTGTATTATACAAACTGCTGTAAGGTTTTCCAACATTTTGGGGGTGGGAAAGAAGAAGAGAACAGCAAAGCTGTAGAAGCTTGAAATGTTACTTCATATCTTTACACTGGTCAAGACACATCAGATTGTAGTCCACTGCTGTAAAACTCATTGTCAAGTTGCCATTGTATTCCCAAGGCTTTGTGTTATTTTAGAACAGCAGAATCTAGAACTTTGAGTAAGATGCAAGCAAGTACAGACCGGCTTGGAGAACAGGGGAAAGAAAAAAAGGTTCAGAGTACTCAACACACCTTCGCAAAAAGCAAATTGAGCTGCTTCCCTGATCCATGGTATCCACCCTGGGAGAGGAAGAGTTTAACCTGTTCTTGGACCTGTTCCTCATCCAAATGCCAGCAGTTTTCATCATCTATGCTAGCACCTGCTGTTGGGTCAGGAGCACCTGCAAACAGCAAGAAAAGAAATCATTATGTTCTATATGAAGAAGAGAGGTTCTTGAGTCCAGGGGAGAGGACTACTACATAGGTTTGTTTTTTTTGTGTCTTCTCCTGTTTTGGATGCCTTGATTTTAATCTAAACAGTCTTTAAAATAGACTTAAATTTCTTCTCAGTAGTCTTAAGTACTTAGAAATTATACCTATGAAAAGGCATTTAAATACATAATATTCTCTTATCTAACAAAATATTAGAATCAAGGTAAGGGTTTTTCCTTCCATCTCAGCAGCTACACTAGAATATTTTACAAGGAAAATTAAGATTTTGAATTATATTTCTACCACTGTGATGTGAAAACCACTCTCCCCAAAACACCTGTGTAATTCCTGTACCTTCAGCAATCTTGCTCAGGTTTAAGTGACTGCTAGTGAGCGCTGCTATTGATGAACATGAGGAGAATCATCACCTTGGTGCCTCTGAGCTGTGATGGCTCTGCAAAGCTAAACAAAGAGTAAAAAAAATCCCCAAACAAATCCAAAGTCTTAAAGGACTAAAGGCATTTCCATCATAAATAAGAGCTACAGATTCTTAAGACTATGCTGCTTTCAAAGGAAGCATCTTTACAAAGACAATGTCATCTGCACAGAGTCAATTTAGAGCGACTCTACTTGAATTAGCCCAGTATCAACTGAAATTACTAGATTCACATCCAGCAGTGCTTTGGCCACATATTGCCATAACACAGCTTTTGCAGATCAGACCAGTGATGTTCCCTCTCTTAAAGAATGACAAACTTAACTAAAACAAGTTCTTGCACCATTTAAGAAACTGTATTTTTCTGAAGAACCCTGCAACTCCACTGGACATTTTTTAAAAGGTCTTCAAACAGAACAGGCTGAAAAGTACTTATCTAGAGTGTTGGACTCAGCTCAAGGCTGGGCATCACCATACCAAGTATCAGTTATTTGAAGCATGGCTGAGACTCAAGTTGACTGCACATTTTAATTCTGAACTTATCACAGGTGCATAATCTCTATTATGTTTTGCGAAGATATTATAGAAATTGAATCACATTCAACAATCACTGAAATGTGTGTCCATGTTACTTCTGTAGAAAAAAAAGAAAATACTGCCAGGGAAGGAAAATGACAAATTTCTAAAAAGCTGGGATTTTTTATAGAAATCCTAGAAACTTAAAAAACCAAAATAGCTACAACTCTACGATGTATAGGAAAAGAACCCATTGATTCTATTGATTTAAGCCTTCATTTCACAACTGCAGCTCTACCATGAAGGTGAAGCTTTTAAGCAGTCACAGGAAACGCTGAGCTCTTTATTCAATGAAAACAAAAACAGACGATTTAGAGGGTTTGAGGGATGTCTTATGTAGAAATTGCTGAGACAGTAAACAAAACAGTGTTCCATAACTCCACAACTTCCTAAACTGCCTCAATTTCACAGCCTAAAACTGGGAACTCTGTGCTGCTGTATATATACACAATATGTGTTTAATTAATAAGAAATTGTGTCTTTTGAGGTGTGAATAAACTCTCCTACTGTCCACAGGAACACAAAAATGTCTCAGAAGACAGGAATCAAGCTCAAGACAGCATAAAAACCAAGGAATCAAAAACTTGCTCTTCTGCAAATGCTTGCATCTTCAACGTATTAGTTTTAAAGGGTTTTCAATTCTATCAGCTACATGAAACACATACTGATAAGTCTTTGGTTGCACAGAACAAGATAAAAAGGAAAATCAAGCTACACAAGAATAAGCAGTGCAGCTGTTGCACAGACCCAGGTTTGCAGTATTACCTTGCAAATACTTTAAATATTTCATTGCTCTAAAACACAAAGAGGGTGAAGAGGAACTATATAAAAGCAACAGTATAGAAGATGCACTTAAATTTCTTCCTTACTTCAAAAGAGATTTATCTTTAAATAATCTTGGTATGATTATTTTCAAGCTGAATTAAAAATAGCCCAGTATTCCTCAGCTAAGCTTCCCTATTTAGGGGGTGAAAAAAAAATCCTTCTGCAACTGTTTACACTTTATCAAAAGCTCACCTGTCATTTTGTGTTACAAGGTTAGAATAGCAATACAGCTACCACGGATTCTTTAACAACAGGTTTCCTTTACAAAAATAAGTGTGCCTGCTACCCAGGGCCACCAGCACTGCCTCCACCAAGGCTACTCCTGCCAGTATGATCCCAAATATATCTTAACCAGGAGCACAGTATCACTATACTCACAGCAGTGTTACTTGCAAGCCATTAGGCCAGACGACTGTAAAAGCTGAAGATGCCAAGAGTCTGTGCGCAACAGTGCTCTTCAGCACAGTGTACAGATACTCTGACTCAGAATGATTTTCTTTCTTACAAGATCTTACATAGGCAACATTCAGTACGATCAAAATTTTTACTTCTAAAATTTCAGTGAACATATAACCAGCACCAGCTACAGTTGCAATTCACTCATCTTTAAACCCTGTTGGCAGTCTTCAGCAATAGCTGTGGCATGGGGACACTGTGTCTGGTCAGGCACAAGTCCAGCCACCTTCCCACCAAGGCAGCAGACAGGCACTTTACTGATGCTGCTGGAGAAGCCTCAGCTTCTGCTGCTTATCATTCCTGTTTTGGGGTCAAGACACGACCACCTTCCATATCTCTCAACTAGGTACTTTTGAATTTCACTAGGTTCAACTACATCCAGGTGACTCATCTAGCCCGTTTCCTCTCCCACTCAAACAGATCATGGATGGGATTTCTACACGAGCATTTCTCTTCTGAAAACACAGGACTGGGTGAATAGGTAAGGAACTATCTGAACGAGCAAAAGGAGGAAGCTGCCTTAGGGGCTGTGAGAAGCCCTAGCAATAGTTGTCAGGAAGGCTCAGGCTCAGCATTGTATAGGCAGAACTGAAGGTTCAATCCAAAGACAGCAGCTTCACTCAAGGTGTGGAATGGCCCTGAACAGAAACTGGCAAGGCTTTGGCAGAAGGACAACTTGGCTGCAGAGAGGAAAGAGGAACATGAGCAGCCCTGAATTTAAACTATGCAGGGCAGTTTGGTACCAAGGCTAAACCCTGTTTCCCACTTGTAACCTGGGGATAAGTATTACTCGTGCTTTAGAGAGATGTCATGAGGATACATGAGTTCACATTTGAACTATGAAAGTGAGAAGTACTGTATAATTATACTAATATTAAAACCAGTAATTAAAGTGTGTCAGTTTATAGACACTAAACTAACATATTAGTCTACTCCTCCCCAGCCTCTGGCTTTTTAAACTTCTACCATGACTGGTCTTTGAAACATACTGTACATCAAGTACATACATTTAAACACAATAAATAAAGTCTTCATAACCAGTATACAGACACAGCCATATATACCTATTCATGCTCTTTTACTATAATTACTAAATTACAATCTCAGCAGTCAAAGCAGGAATATTGGGCACAACTGTTTGTGACACTGAACACGTAATAGTATTTGAAAACATGGTAGCGGCCTTTTACATTTAGGGTCATAGCAGGTTGCATGTTGAATATAACCAACTCCCAAGTTCTAAGAAGCAGAAGTATTTGAAAAATAAGCATTTTGTTCATTTACATAGCATTTAAAAGCAACTGCTTTCAAAATGAGCAACCATGTTTAAGAACTGATGCTGTACATGGAGAACCTAACCTCACAAATTAGAAGCAAGTAGGAAGCAATGACTAAAAATGGACTAAGAAGTTCTTATATTGCCAACTACTCAGGAGCAGATCAATAGGGAGATCTGGATAAACAAGGCAAACTGCTTCCCTGATGCTTATTTCTGAAGTGTCACAAGAGCTGACTTCAAATAAAACCATGCCAAATTATTCACTTGTAGCCATCCACACTGATATTTTCTTCAACTTTCTAATAAAAATGTCATTAATTTAAGCATACAAATGAACTGTAGATCAGTTACATTTTATTAGATGTCATCCCATGGCATCATTAAGGACAAGATATGGAAAAATTATTACAAATAAAAAGCATGACTTAATGAGTATTATGTGAAGACAGAATGAAAGAAACCCAGCTAGAAACCAATGCTGCTATATGCTGATTCACAACAGAATAGTGATTGATTTTAAAAACACAGTATACTCGAATTATTCTAAAAAATAATTACATAAAACCAAGTATCATTAAAATAATGATTCAGAAATTTTATAATGTTTTTGATTCCCCAAATGATTCCAAGTTTAGACACAAGTCATGCAACTTCAGGACTTCTGGGTGAACTACTTAACACCTGTTCAGCAGCTCACAGTATCAAAGGAAAACAGCAAATGCTATGAAGCTGTCAGTGATAGCAAAACAAAACATGAAGAGTGTGCCAAGTTGCTGATGAAAGTTAATTAAATCTTAAAAAGTTAACTTAAAAAAATGCTGCATTCCCTCTGTATATACAGCCAAACATGCTGCATTATCTACTAACAATATCTAACCTCTCCTGCTAAAATCTGCATCTCACAAAAATCCATATTGTCATACACCAGCATGTTTCAAAACTTATTTGTGCATGGCAGATAGAATAATTTTATCAGTATAGATAAGCACATTTTATTTTAATTATCTTGCATGTCTTTTAGCAAAATCTCACTATTTTCTATGTAACAAGTTTCATGTTTAATGTATCTGAAAAAACCTTTCCTAAAAATGTTAGTTTCATAAATTAATTTTCATGTTACTTTGCAGCTACCAGTCTTTTATTTTTACATTCTACTACTTATTTACATTCAGTTAGGTTTCTTGAATTTCTCTAGTTTTGGCTACTCTTACTTTTACTTCCTCCCCATATCTGGCTCACCAAACACTTCTCATACTAAGCACTTTACTTTCATTCTTCTTGAAAGGAAATTCACCTGCCATTTCCTGCATTCTTCTTTTGCAGCTAGATTCTCAATCAATTTTGCTCTTTAGGCAGGGTTGTGTGAAAGATTCCATAACTTTAAAAATAATTTATTTTCTTTAACATTACACATTTTTTACTAGCAGATCAGCAATACATTTTATTCAGCCCTACCCTACCCCACAATTTTCTATTAAAACCCCCATCAATATGGTTAAACGCATTAAATACATCTAAACATGTATTAACCTGTACCGCCAGATTGCCCCTTTGAACTTAATAGTTACAGGAACAATATTAGATATTCTGAAATCTTCTTCAAAAGCTTTTTTTGGAAAGCTGTTTTCTTCTTGAATGCCTCCCGCAGCACTGCTAATATTCATTACAAATTAACATTTGCTGAGGACGTACTCACACTTGCCTGGACAAATGTAGAAAAAGTAGAGAAACAAGGTGCCTGTCCTTCTCAGAGTATTAATATACTTGAGCTGCTTCCTCCCACACCCTCCCTCCTAAATATGAGTTCACCTGTATGTGGATTTGTACTGGCAAGTGACTTTAACTGTGAGTTGGAGAATCAGAGAATGACAGAAAGTCTAGAGAAAGCCATATAGTTCCTCCAAAAGCAGATTGCAACAGTGGCAGTAAACAGTCATCAAAAGAAAGAGTACAGCTTAAAAAGTAAAAATTAAGTAGGTTTGCCAGGCTGTCCTTATACCAAAACCAGCAGAACCTTTTTCACTATGCACACAACAAAAAAACAATGGTAACACAAGACTAATATAAAAACAGACCTTCCCCCTCTCTCTCTCCACCCATCCCACAGTTACTTTGCCACTTCTACTCAAATTCTCATGATCAGTTTGTCCTTTCAACCAATTTACTGAAGTGAGAGTTTCATACCCATGAAAAGGCAGATCTAAGATGACAAATCCAGCTGACAATCTGTTGTCATCCTAACTGCTCTGCTCCTAAACTACACATTCTCTCCTACAACAGTACAAAAATTAAAAGGGAGGAAAAAAGCCTCAGTTAAGCAAGACCCAAGGCTATATCCAGCTACCTGTGAGAGCATACCCAAACCAAAATCCAATGTGAAGCCAGCAGTTCTATAGTACAAACACCAGGCAGGGTATCAGTATTAATACATGCAGTTGTCTTCAGTATGGATTACACACCACAAAACTCCAGTTTTGAGATCATCAGGAACATGAACAGCTGTAACAGTGTCACATGAAAAAATCAGAACACAGTACCTTCTCAAAATTAAGAGGTGCTTTTGTGCTCTAAAAATATGCAGAACACTCTTTTAATCACCACCAAGTGAAAACAGCATGGAAAATACAGAAAAATATTCCCACTAAATCACTTCCCTCCTGAAGAAGTTAGCAAACTAGCCAAAACATTCTTGTGAACAGCATCCTCTTATTTCTCCCTGCACTGAGGCTCAGTCATGAAGCAAGAAAGGATATTGCATCACTTGCGTCCACCAAGAAACTCAAAGGGATTGGCTATTATAAACCTGTGTCCTAAGTCACTTCACTAATTCCCCAGTAACCTCCTGAAAGGTGGCCAAAGACAGTCATGAATGCTGCATACCACAGTTTTGAGCAGGTGAAACATTATCCAATTATTTTTTTGTTTAAAGGAGAGAACTGACGTTTTTTCATCTAATCATCTCTCAAGAGCCAGCTCATAAGGAAGACAACTGTCATCAAAGCTCTTCCATGTCCCAGACCATTCAAACATACAAATAAATACTATTCAAGAGTTGACTTTTTTCATATATTATTGAAAATATATGAAAATTAGAGCTACTACAGTGACCACAGAGGAAAACAAAAGCAAAAGAATGGAAGATTATATAGAACAACACCGAAATTAAACCACTTCTAGGCAACACTGAAAAGAATTTAAACGATTTCCCCATCCAACTGCAGTTTCAGAATTTCTCTTAATCAAAGTTGTTTCAGGTGTTTCTGTGCCAGATCTCCTCTACTTTCAATAAACAAGTTTTTCCAAGTTTTTCTTCTCACTTATTTATACCTTCAAGTAGAATTTAATACAACTTCTCTTCAAACGCCAGTTCAGTGAGGTCAGACTGTTCAAAGCAAGACAGGTCTGCAAGACAGTTCTGTGCTACCAACTCAACATCTGCAGCATAGGAGATATGAGACAGTAAATGGTGATACTGTATTTATCACCCTATGATATTAGAATGAGAAACATTTTTTTGGTTATTTTTCATGGAGTTTTTTTTTTTGTCAACTGTATTATTTTTAATCTAAGGAATTTGACTGAAGATCAAAAGAAAAGAATTATGGTATGAATCCCAGAAGAACACTTCTCTACAGAAGAACTCACTTTTTCTTACAAGAACTATGTAATTTTTAGTATTGTGAACACAAAAAAAAAAAAAAAAATTCAGACCACGGTTTTACATGAGTCTGAGAGGAAAAGCAGGAAATCATATAAAGTCTTTTATAACCCAGTCTCCTTTGGTAATAGCAGTTCATTTTCTTATGCTTCTTGAATTTTGTACTTTGGCTTTTGGCATTTCAATAGAAAATAGTCAATAAAGACATGCTGCAATCTCACTTACTAGGAAGACAGCAACATATGGAAGAAACATTTCAGTTTTTTGGATAATTTTAAAGTAACCTACTCAAATCCTTTGTGAAATGTCATAACTGATCATCAACTTAGAACAGGAAATAAAGAAAACTTTTTGCTATTTTCAATGATATAAATCTCAAATCTTTCTCCAAAACTACTTAATATAATAAGGAGCAGTGATATATTCTGACAGTAAATAGCTGACAAAGACTATGCCTATGATTAGTCTAATTTACAGACTTCGTATTTATCAAGTCTGTAACAGCTTGTCATTTCTCTCACATTATCCATAGTATAGCTAATACAGACATTTATAACACCTGTCCTTTGTGTCCCACCCCTGCCTTCCCCTTTTCTAATCACTATTGACTGAATCTTCTGTACCCCTCTCTTACCCTAATTCTTCCTTACCCATTAGCTCACTACTGTGCAGGTTGTTAACAACTCTCATATGATACATGCTTTTAGCTCATAACATCCGAGCATGTTCCTCTACTGCTTAGTGTCCCGTCTCTCCTTTAGTTCCACTTTCACCATTCAACTACAGCAACCGCCTTGCCTCTGCCACATCTCCACAGCCCCCAGTGCCAAAAAATACCACTACTCCTGAAACTCACTTTCTTGCAGCATCACCTGTCTGCACCTACTAGGGTCACAGAAGCACAAGGAGAAAGTTAAGCTGCAGATGAAGCCTGTTATTAAAAGGACTGGGGCTTTTTCTGCCTACACTGCAACACACACTTGGTTTTCTTTATCTTAATATTAAGCATCTTGGTTCTGTTTGTATTGCAAGTTCTTTTGGGTAATGGTCACACCTCAAATATTTAACACAAGATCTGCTCCTGTCAACGGAAAAAAAAAGAAAAAAAAGAAGGTATTTTTAGATATTAGGTAACTTACTCTTCCCCCCTAAGTTACCCTTATACTTACAGCTCTGGCCACCTGAGAGGACATTTCTATCAGGTGACCTTACAGGAACACAGGATTCTAATAAACTAGCTGGGTCACCTCAAACCCACAACTACCCACTCTCAGTTCAGCAGGGTCCACAACCAAGCCATGTCAGAAGCCTCAGCACCCTTTAACAAACACAAGTTGTCCACAGCAAAAGATGGGCATTAAAATCATGTGTACCAGAGAGAACAGGAACGATCAAGACTTGGCTATGCTTTAACTGCTGCAGCACCAACAGGAAAAAGGCATGGAAATGCAGTTTTTATGTTTCTTCTGACATCATACATAAACCAAATCCCAAAACTTAATAGAATTATATTTAATGAATTAAGTAACAGTAATATCTACTTGCTTTTATGCTTTGTTGTTAAAACAAAATTCCACAATCAAAGTGTCAGAAAACTAGTACAAAGAACAAAATAACAAGACACCACTAGTAAGTTGATAAAATAATTCCTTTAAGCAATATGGCTATAGAAACAAAGAACATCACTACTCAGTTTTCACTAGCTGGAAAACACAAGCCTGAAGCAGAGCAGGTCACTTATTAACTGAACTGCTGAAAACATCAAGCTCATTGCTTGCGAGTTCTTTTCTCTATTCCAAAGAACACCATTTTCCAAGTATCTTAAAATGAAGGTTCAGTAGAACAATCCTCTTTAGTAAACACCATTGAATCACAGAATAATTCAACATGGAAGACAACTTGGCAGTTCGTCATGCTCCTGAAGGTACAAAAAAACCTCAAAACCTATGAGGAAATGAAACAAAAGGAAGGACAAGTATCAAACTCACCATGGACTTGATTGATTTCTGAATTCTGAGAAAGAATTTCATCTGCTAATTTTTGAGCAGTTGGCAAAACTTCTGTGTGGTGTACTGTGATCAAATACTGCACAAATTTTTGTAGTTGGTCTCTGTTCATTTGAAAGAGTGTCTCTGAAATGGGAAGATGCAGTTTGACCTGATCTGGCTTGCGGATCCGGTATAAAGAGAGTGCCACAACATGGGCACAGTAAAATATGTCCTTGTTTCCACAGCTACAGGTCACTGAGGTAATCTTGCAACGATCAAAGCTGATAGCTACATTGCAAACAGTTTCTGGCTCCGATTGCATTGCGGGCTCTGTTACTGTGCCACTCAAGTGGAAACCTGTGCAGGGGGGAAAAAGAGAACTTAATGATACATGTAAAATACTGTATCTCATTATCAAAGAAGTTTTGTTAATGAAAAATTACACATCTTAAAGAACTTGCTTTAATTACAAATATGATTAATTTTTTTTCCCATACATATCTCTTTCAGCTCAAATAAATCAAAAAGGGAGTAAGAAGTTAGTTTACAAGCCCTCTACCATACCATCACAACATTCATAGAAGTTTGACAGCAAGAGAACTATTTATTTGGTAAATTACAGCTGCAGAAGCAGACCAACATCCCATCAAAACACGACAACCACTCAGTAAATTGGCAACAATTTTCCAACCTCTCTCCCACGGGGGAGCCTGCAGCACCTACCAGCAAATTTAAGCATTCTCTCAGTAAGTGAGAAGGAAGTAGTGCACTCTAGTGGCATGAACTCAGGTTCTGGTACCAGCTGACTCACTGACAAGTCACATACCCTCTTTGCTTTCACTTCTCCCACCACTGAACTCATGCTAATGCTCACCCATCACCCAAGTGATCCAGTAAAACGGCTATGTTTGTGCAGCATTTTGGACATGGAAACTGCTGCAGTTACTAATACACAGCATGTCAGACCTCTAACACTCAATGAGACACGTGCACTGTTCCAGGTGCATATGCAGTCTGCATTATGCTCCTGTTTTTCCATAAGTATAATAAACCACAAGGCAAAAGAGCTAGGTCTGTGTGTACTGTAAGAAGACATGGTCTATCCTAAGCAAGATGTTTCCTTCAGCAAATATACCACATGTCAGCACAGCACAAGATCTCAAATGCTGAAGATTCAACCTAAACCCACCTGTTTGTCCAACACGAAGGCCCAGGCTTGGCTGTCAATGCTTTATCACTGAATACCAGAATAAGGGGTTTCTTTTTGATTTTACATAAGCATGAAATTGATTTCAGCTCAAGCATTAAATCTGAGACACAGACACAGGGTAACAAAACTGAATTTCACATGCTGCACCAGCACTAGATTTGGAAAGTACATATAAAATCTGAGATAGATACAAGTAAGGTGTTATATAACAAATACTTACAAAGGAAACAATATGAACCCACACTCCCCAATGTCAAAAAATTGATCTAATATTCTTGAAATATCAAAGAGGTGTACTGCAGGAAGCATTATTACATGAAGATTAGACATGGGAGGAGAGGGGGAAGCAATATATACATAGCTCTAATCCAAAATGTTGTATCCCAAACCATTTTTTAAAAGCTCTGAATTTTACAGGAAACAAAAAGGAAAATCAGGGGTTTTTTTCCACTTGTTTACCCTGTATGAACAGATTATGTAATCAGCATCACTGCAGTACTCTCATACTCTACCCTGAAGAAAGTCATATGCATACACTAACATTGATTTTGCAATGGGATGTTTCCCAGGTAGTTTTGAGTCAAGGCTGAAGAGGCAGTCAGTGTAAAGTGCACAGAGAAGAAAGGCAGTGGATGAACAAGACCAGGATCAAGCAGTATTCCTGCTCCCACCCACCCCTTATTGAGAGAAAGGGAGTGGAAGTGCCCCTCACATCATGAGCTCCTTCCTCTGTCTTTCCTTTTGGTTTTTAAGTAGTCACATGTTTCTTTAAGTGCTTACTCTCAAAAAGAAAGCCTTTGTTAAAGTTTGAACCAGAAATAAATAGAGCTGGTTATTCTCAGCAAGTAGAAGTTGGATTGGTAATCCCAGAGAAACTGCATGCAAGATTATTTTAATTCCACTTTCCTGTGAAGCATACATAAAAAAAACCCCATCTATAATCCATGAGCTGAGGAAAAGTCTAACACTTGAACACAGAAAGAGCCTGAATCCCACTCCTTCCTACTCTTTGTAAAAGCTGGACTTCTATTAAACACAAAAGAAAAATGCCCAGTGAAAGTTTTTTGGTTAAACTGCTGGAAAGTAGTAATAAAACAGACCAACCAGCTACTCTAACAATATTACCACTTTCAATTCATCAGTATATTGTTCAAGCATTCAAAAAAGTTAAAACCCTCCTGGAAACATGAAGGTCTCCAGAAACACTCAGAGCAGGCCTGCCCTTAAATCCCTGCACTGCTTAGATACAAATACAGGTCATGGCTCCCTCTCCACTGGGAGCTTTTTATTAAGAATTCATGTTACAAGCACCAAAATTTAGAAACATTTAGAAACACAGATACTGGTCTAAACAATGACAGCACTAATACAGTCACCTTACTTAACTTACCCTTCTTAACCTACTGGGAGTTTAAACAAAATAAACACCTGCTGTTCTTGCAGGCTAAAGACACAGAGGCTCTGTATTAACTAATGCAGGATATACGTCCTCATTATGAAACACTGTTTTGCTCCTCTTTATCTGTTTGCGTTTTTAAAGAAAAATTGTTGTCAGTAAATATGACCTTTAAAAAGTTTTAACCGTATCAAAAAAACCAATTCAGGAAATTTCACCTCAGAAGCACTGGTAAGGTTATTGTCATTTAACCCACCAGAAATCAAACAACACCTTCACCATTGACCCTCAACATTGCAGAGTACTGAACACATAGCTTTAATTTTTTTTTTTTTTTTTAGCCTAACCACCTATTCTCCTATCTCCTATTTGTCAGTAATTTACAGCCTGTCAAGAAGCAAGATGTTACATGCTCCTGGAAAAAGACAAAAGGAATTACCTATGTGGGGACTTGAAGAAAATTACATTTCACTAACAGGTCCAAAGGAGCAGAAAAGGTCTCTTGAGCTAAAACTTGCAAGCTCTCACCCTAAACAAGTACTTCCCTTCAAAGTGAAAATTTCTCTTTTACCCAAAGTTACAGAATCTTTGCTAGAAATATTTATCCATTCGAAACAACTCCAAGAACAATGATATTTCACTTTTTGGTTAGAGAGCTCATTCATTATTAGCTAAAGACAACAAAAGTGTTGCCGGCAGAAAAGTGTGCTCACTACAGAAGCTATTTATAGAACATGCACGTTTCACCTTTTCCTTTAGCAGTGGCAGTTTGAAACATTTCACTGTTCTCAAACCAACCTGTGATCAGTAACTCAAGCTCAGCTAACATGTCCAATGCACAGAATGCACAGACGCTCTGTATTCTGCAAAAATGTATTTAGAAAAGCATATGAAGCACTAAGACAATGTATAATAAAGCTCTTTTTACAAAACAATTTTGCTTCTGTTGGACACTCACTTCAAAAACACCTCAGTGTTATTTAATAGCCAATAAAATAGCGTTCTCAGCTGTCATACTTTTGGAAGGGCACTGTGCCAAAGTGCCATCAAGAAGAAAGCATTTACAAGTCTGTGATTTTTACAAAGCAACTTTTGCCAAAATCTGCTAGACAGCATTCTGTTGACTAAAAATATTCTGGGACTTTAAAGCCACCTGAAAATTGGAAATCCACACTCTTACAACGTACTACTTGCCAGCACAAGGATATATGCCTGTCATAACAAAAACACCCACCACTTTAGAGGAAAACAAAAGCAAGTTCAAACTATAACACACTAAGGAGTAGAAAAAACCAGTGGCATGTGGAGAAGCAGGAGCAGGTAGGCTTGCTTTGAGTTACTCAAGCCAGAAGCAAAGTTTGAGATAGTGAGTTTCACTACCTCATAGGATTATGTAGCAAAGTCAGTGCACCAAATAAGCATCTCATGAGCTTAATTCATCTCTATTGTCAGTATTAAAAAGCATCAAGCTTAATAGGCCGAAGTCCAAAGAGACATTTTGAAAACATACAGACCAAAATGAACAACTATCAGAAGCAGCCATGTAAAATGCTGTGGGTGGTGTGGTCTATGTCTCTGTGCATGTTCAGTCAATAATACCAGTGGCTAAAAAAACCGAACGCAAAACAACAAAAAAACACCCAGAAAAATTACTTTTGCAAGTATAAGTTTATACTTGCAAATGACAGATTTGATTGAAACACATCCATAGATCACCACTGGGTATTGTTTAACAGAAATTATAAAAATATCAGAAATGGATCAGAGTAATACCCCAAAGCTTAAAAATGGTGCTCTCGAATACCTTTCTGTCATGTGCCTTTTGACAACATTGTCTATGCCTCATCCACTATGTACAAACTCTCCTAAAATCAGGAAGTATACTACCTGCTCTATTGGAAATGAATGCTCTCCTTAACATTGATCCACAGACTCTTTTCCTAAGTATACATACTGTCTGCTGGTCAGGAACACACAAGAGCTGTTCTACTTTCACAGAAGAGGTCACCAGATTAAGTTACTTACTGAGAAAAAAACAGGAGAGCTTGTTCTGGAAGCTGGGTAATTCAGCATGCAAGACTTATACAGGCACCTCCCCTGTATATAACTTTACATTGGTTATCAGAATTGTACTCTGTCTTCAACATTAAAATGACTTGCAGGCCAACCAGCTTACATTTGTTCAGACTACTATATTACTTGGCAAATGCATAATCACGGCGTAAAGTGTAAACACCTCTGTTTCATCTTGCCTGCCTAACAACAACAGACAAATACTTCTGGAAAGTAGTTTCTAACCCTGCCCATTAGTTACTTTTTCATGCTTGCATCAGTGGTTAGATTTTTTTTCCCCAAGACAAGCAAAAGTTTAAACCATATTTAGCTTATTCAAATTTTGTCTTTTTAGAAGTGGTTTTCCTTTGCAATGCTAAAGTAGCATCCTACATTCAATTCTGTCTGAACACTGGAACACTCTAAGAACAGATCAACAATGCACTTTGAAATTGTTACGAAATTAAAACTTTGCACGCCACCTTAGCCTGAAGCTAATTTTAACAACCTTTTCATAAAACTGAGAAAACACTGATTTAAAATGAAAAATATTCACCCATCGTATCTTAAACATGCCAATACAAAGACATTAAGGAGTTGGAAAATAAATTAAGAACAATACATAAGATGTTTACTGTTTCTGATTAATACATAGGGTATGGACCAACTTAAGTTTTGACATCTCTGTCACCTTAATAAAATTAGCATTATCTCTGCACCCAAACACAGAGGATCTGTCTCAACTAACCACCTGGATTCCACAACTCCCTTTCATAAAGGCAATGATCAGGATTTGGCATTTCAATACTTTTGCAAGCAAGACAGTAGGAACAGCATTAAGTCCACACACACAGGACACTGACAACTTGAAGGTTCACTAGCTCTAGTACACTTCCAAGAACACGCACACTGCAACAGAAGCAGATGTAGTAACTTGAACAACAAGATTTATTTGTCCCAACACTGAGTTCAACAACTGTATTTAAAAACATCAATCTTCTAGGTCTTCCAGCCCAAACCTCCAAGTCTGACAACTGGTCAACTAATTATTTCTGTTAGTCAATGGCCTCAACTAAACCTCCAAGCCAAATTTGATCATATCTCTGCTTCTCAAAAGCAGACACAATATCACTGCAGCCCGAACAGGAGTCATGGATGACTGCAGATAAATCCATCCAGATTACTCTTCCTTAAAAAGAAGGAAAGGCTGTGAAAACAGCAAGTAACACAGAAAAATGCCTTCCACTACCTAACAGCCATTTCAGATCTGGACTAGTTTAAGACAGATGCAGACTGCAGCAGCTCACACTGTCTGGAACAAAACATGCACTAAACGAACATGGCCTGAAGGGCTCCTCAAGGTCTCACTGCTATCCCTGTGGTTAAACAAAGTGCAATCCACCCCACAGGAACACCACACAAACCACAGAATGGCATTCTCATCAGCACTGCTCACAGCCTGATATCACATCTCTGCAAAACCTTTAAGTCGTCTGCACTTCAACTCCCTTTACTGAGATATAGTCAAGCCCATTTTAGGTGTTTGTAGAATTAGGCTTTGTAGACAAAGGGAAAGCAGCAAAATCTTGGTATAAGAAAGAGATATATTTAGAATGGTCCTTTCCAGACAGCAGTAACAGAGCTTTCCTCTAGCACAGTGATGCTCAAACTGTGATCTAGGATGTGGCAAATGACATGGCTCACACAGCAGAAGCAGAGATGAAGCAGACAAGTTTCTTCTGTTAAAGGCTAAACACAGTGCCAAGAATCACTAAAACTGTCAATGCTGATAGTCTTGTCAAGCCACAAGGCTAGCAATCCATGGCTGCAAGTCACCCTCTCTCAGGTGTACAAATCAAGCATTTTCGTTGGTTTATTGTTTGTTTTTCTTGTTTGGTTTTGTTTTCCAGTTTTGCCATGTTGTTTCATTTCAAAGGCCATCAGTTTGAAAGAAACTATGCTACTCTACACTACAAGTCAAACAGCTCCTCCCTCAGTACCACATATTCTGAGAGCACAAAAAATCTCTGCATGAGCCTGGAAACCCCAAAGCTGATGGATAGCTAAGTACAGTTTACTGTGAAAAACCAGCAGATAGGAGATTTATTTATACACATGACATTTTTTCAAATAATATAACCCACAGAGATCATGTGACAGCAATTTACAACAATAATACGAAGAAATCATAATTTTTGTAGAATGGCAAATCAACTACAAAATCTTTGTAGTGGGCAAATCAACATTTTGTAATTTAGAATGCATGGAATATTGTAATCCTCAAAACTTTTGAAGGAGACTTAATAGCCTAGCTGAGTTGAGAGGAACTGCCTGGATTTGTCATACAGCAGTTTGCTACAGCAAAACAGAAAACACAGTCATCAAAACTACTCTGATGCTGAAGAAAAACTGGAAATAAATTTAAAATTCAAGCAAGAGTAACAAAAGGGTAACTAACACTCAAAAAAGCTGCAAGAAGTGTGAGCTTTTAACGCGCCATGATGTCCAGATCACCTACCTAATGTACACTTAAATGTTTATAGGCAGATTTTAATAGAACCTAAATGTACACCAACATCACACTCAAGTTTACATTTATCCATAATGAAGGCTAGAAACAAGTGGTTAGGAGAGACTACTAATCTACGTTTGAACTTTGATAAACAAACCCTCACTCTGCTCCCAAACTTCACAAGCCCGTGTTTATTGCAAAGGGCAACGCTTGAGACGGGAGAATGCACCAACAGTAGTCTACAGGGAGCTGCACCCTGAGAAAACACTGAGAGCGCCTAAGAATAAGGACTGATCACAACCAGTCTTCACAGGATCAGCGCACAGGTATTTGTTACTAGCTTTCGAGGAGGAATTCACTCCTGCTGTGATGGGGAGAAGCTGACATCTTTCCTGCAACCACCAAGCAGCAGAGATTTCTCCCACTGCGCAAGGTATCCATCTCCCAAGGTGATACCATTACAGCTTTTATTACAACTTTGGATTTTAATCACATTTGCAGAGAGAAACTATCATTACTTGCTAGAGAAAAAGCAAAATATCATGTATGAGAAAGTGACTGCAAATGACTAAGATCAACAAAACCAAGCAGACTAAATCTCCCATTAAAATATTCTTGAAGTCATACAAGAAATAGGCTGCTCCTGCATTCAAAAAGGTAAATATTCAGAGACTATCAGACTCAGAAGATCCCTTGCCTATCAAATACATAGAATTGATTTTTAACATTACTATTTACTGCTTTACTGCTAACACCAGAAGTTTTTGGCATTGTATGTCAATAGTTAAGGTTTATCTTCAACTACAAATTGCCCATCTCCATCAAAAGAAAATAAAGAGAAATTAAATTACCTGAGACTGAAGAAAACCTTCAGCAAGACCTACTCATTTAAAAGGGAGAGAAAGAGGACAAACCCAGTATAACAACTTTCTTCTTTTTTTAAATTCCCTTCTGCCAGTTCAACCACATCTCTGCCCCGTCCACATTCTTTATTGCTGCTACCATATGTTCTTTGCTTATGTTACACAGGTTGTATCAGCTTCACTTTGTCCAAAGTTAGTAAATTAGTAATTAGTAAAGCATTAGCAGTAGCTGTATACATGATTTTCAAGGACAAATTGAATTTGACTAACATAGCCCACAGAACAGCAAAAACCTCAACAGAAGATGTAGGAAAGCAAGATGGAAAAACTGAAAATTACATCCATTTGACTCATTGATTAATCATCAGGAAAAACTGGTTTTTTTCTTACCTGCTTCGTAATGGCTTAATCAAATTTGTATTTGTTAATTGGAAGTAGATAAAATCCTAAAAAGGAATATGACAGCAACCACTGAGACAAACTTTTGAAATATTTTTAAAGTAAATACTAGAAAATTACTCCTTCCTGGAAAGAGTGTGTCTGGATTTCCACAGCCATACTTACAGTTTGAAAAACCCATCCCAGGATGTCTGAAACACAGGCATCCTGCAGTAAAAGGTACTTAGGTCATTTCAATAACAGAAAACATTTAACTGCTTGAGTAATTTAAGACTGCACTCAAACAGTTCAAATCTAGGCTATGAAAAAGCACAAGCCAGTGTAATTTTGAATCTAAACTGATCTTCCATCAGGAAATGTTATACTTTGCCTAAAAGAGGAAACTACCACTCCCATTTCCATTACTAACTGTGGAATAAATAATTTTCTTTTGTTTAAAAAGGGGAGGGGAAAAAAAAAAGAGCTCAATGCTGCACTTGTGTCAAATGAAAAATGGCACTAAAAGTTACAGAATATAAGGGAAACCCTTTCTTTACAGCCATTACTCTATTTTTGTAATTGTATACTAAATATTCACAATGACAAACATTCACGATGCTTTACTGCTTTATTTTTTTTAACAAATGCTTATGATCACTGCAGGAGTCAGGTTGTTCACTGAACTGCTATTTTATCAATAATCAAAGCAGAGAAGACAGAAAAATAGGCTTTTAAGTGCGAAAACAACAGTCACTAATAGGACTTTCAGAAGGGTTCAGTTCATTTTGGACTATAAATTTTACAAGAGAAGGGTTTTCAGCAACTTTCTCTGATCAGAGCGTTACAAAGGATTCCAGCAAAAATAATGAAGAACAGAGTATTTCCTGAAAAAGCAAGAGAGAAAAAGCCATGAAAACCAGTGTTGAAAAAGTTCCAGAGCTGAAGTCAAAAAATCCACCAATATCACAAGAGAGTCACCCTTCCATGGCTGAAGCTAACACTGGCGGAAGCATTTTTTTTTAGCTCCCGAGGGCCAACTGCAGTAGAGTCACAAATGAGGACTGGAATCCCAAAATTACTACTGTGACAACAACAGAAGTGTTTTAAGGAAAAGGTCAGAAAAGGTCACTTGTATTACAAACCAGAACATCCTTGATAACACTGGCATACAGCCTAAACCCACACAAGCCGACATCCTGTAAGAAATCAGGCTCTTGTGGTTCTCTCTTTTTCCATACTGTTGCTAAGTTAGATCCTGATCCATTTCCCTCAATTGAATCCATTTCAATTATCATTCAATAAAATCAAATCAATACACAGTAGCCATAGCAAGTGCACCCCACTGCCAAAGCTGACGGGCAAGTCTTGCCACAGCAGTATTCCTCCATACTGACATGCACCACCTTTCTCCAGACATCGGATGAAGAATGAATGGTTTCATGTAAGAAAAACAGATTTCCAAAGGCAGCAACAATTTTGAGTGTAAGCTGCTCACACGTGTTCATATTTATAAAGTAGAAATGTGTGCTGGCTCAAAGAGGGGAAAAAAAATGTATGTTCCCCGGCCAGAATTCCTTAGCATTTTTGATTTCTGGGAGCTGTGTGTACAGCAGGACTTGGAACAAGTAAGGGTACATGTGTGCGGGTGGGAAAGCCCTATGTACATTCTAAGCAAACATGAGCACATTCAGAGCACATGGCTGCTCATCAAACAATACAAATAAGACTATTTCCATTTTCTAAGACTATTATGCCATTTTCTTTAAGATAAAATTGAGAAGCCTACCCTATGGCTCTAAAGCCATACACTACTTCTCCTTGAACTAGCAAGGCATACCATTCTTCTTTTCAAAAGCCAGGAAGCTCTTCAGCAATATTTAACTCTGACCTGCGGCGCTCAGAATTTTAAAAAGTTGCACTTATTCTGACTGTTAATCAGCAGCTCTAGTATATCAGCATGTACGCATGCTATTCAAGCCTCCAATAACATGCACAGGGTTGAACAATAAAATACAACATAAGACCTTTTTTTTCCTAATTCATGCCCCACAGTCACAAAACCATAAAACTTTCTGGACACCAACAATGTGATAGTGAAAAGTCTGGAAAAGAAGGGGGATGAGGAACAAAAACCAGAACTGAACAGGAAAGCAAAGCTTCCACGATAAAGTAAAGAAAGCAATCTAAGGAAGAAGAACAAATTTATAGAGCAAAATACAATTTAAACAAGTTACTGGAATTCTTCACATTGTATTTCAGCCTGAAGGCCACGTTTTAATAGAACATAAATGATGAGATTGACAAAAAAATCAAAAAAGCATGTCTGGTAACATAGAACATTTCTAACTTTCACTGACAAGCAAAGGAACACTTAAAACTACCTCTCAACAGAGAAAAATGAAAAAATTATATCACCACTACAACTTATTTCACTTTTATAGTGAAATTCAGGGAGACATAAAAATAAACTGACAGAAAGTATGGTAAGTGTCTCTACCAGGAAGCCGAGTAAGAAGCTGCTTTCATGAGACTTCTACAGTTTCTTGGTGTTAATTTTTCCTGGGCCTCAGCTTCTGATAACCTATCTAGACTACAAGCATTTTCATTTGTGATAAGCTGCCAGGTGGTGTACTTGTGGAGGTGTGGCTAACACCTCATTTTGTTAGCTTTGGTTGCCTACTAAAGAAGTGAAGAGCTGGACTTGCCAATGAACATGATACCCAAACCACAAGACTAAGAACACTGCTGAATAATTTGGTGACTCAATGTTGTGTGTTGATTTTACTTATCTCAAACCAGACAGTGCCCTTTTAGGGGTACTAAATATCCTTTTACATGCAAGTTTCATGTCTACAAGGCCACCTTTTGCAATGATGAATGGCTCTCTGTCTATGCTCTTAACTTTTATCATAACTACCTAAATATAATTGGGAGGGAGAAAAAAGGGAAGACCACTCCAAGTTCTTGAAGAAAATCATGTCTATGTGGACTGTGAAACAGATCAAATAATGACAAAGACTGTCAGAAAAGCTGAACAGGAATTGGGCCTCTACCATCAGTTGTTAATATTATTACTAAATTGAAGATTATTTTCCGGCTCAGACTAGAGTAAGACTAAATTCAGTGAGAGGTATTGGATTATTACACAACACTACTGTCACCTAAGGTTGCATTCTCACAGTCCATTTAAATAGCAAGACACTGACAAGATTACTTACAAATTAGTTTTCAGTGTTGCTCAATATACTTGGATTGAGAGACTTACTACTATTTGAAGTAGCTCTGCATCACAAGAGATAAAAACAGAGTAGTTAAATTCAGTATCTGGCCTCTCTTACAGCAACAAAAAACCACAACCTGAAAACTCGGTTTAGGAGTATCAGCATCCCAGTCTTAGCAAAATAAACTCAAATACTTCAAAAGTCAAGCCCCTTACATAAAAGCAGATAGATTTATTTTCTTTATACTTGAAATCATTCAAAAGAAATTTGAAGTATCTAGAAAGAATGCTCTCATCCTGTCCCCTGCAACAACATCCCCATCCCTTTCAGCAAACTTCCCCTGCTTTCTCTGGGCAGAGTAATTTGAAAGAACGCAACTGGGTACTGTGTCAGATTGTCTGGAGTTTAAAATTATAATTAATGCCCAAAACAAGTCCATCCATACCCTCTTCAGACAAACGGGAAAGACAAGAACTATTTAACTAGCACTATGCTTCCAGAAAGTCAGTTATGATTTAAGTTATTTCATTTGTTGAGAAATGTTTAAAATAAATCATCCACTATACCATGACAGGCTACGTAGCAGGGATTACTGTTTCCTACATCTGGCTTTTCCTGTTTACTTAGTCAAACTAGAGGCTTCCCCCTCTGATAAGGAGTGAGACTGGTATCAGGAGCTACAAGCATGATCAGCAACTTCCTTAGACATCTGTCTTTTTTCTCTGTCGTCTTAATCTCTGGATGGGAATGTGCCATATGCCCTATATGGTACTTCCTCCCTTTTTAAATTCTCCAAGCAAGTCTTAAAAGCTGAATTTAAGATTCACAGACCTAGCTTGGTCCCAACAAGCAATGTGGATATTTTGAGGCTAAATGGGGTCAGTTTCTTACCTAAATATTTAAACATTAGACTGACTGTTTTTGAAATAACTTTGAGAACATGTAACAATGTCAGCAATGAACCTGAAATACCCAGTTTGTTGGCCTCTGCTTACTCAGCAAGAAAATCCTGTTTCTCAGAAAGAAAACTCCCAGTTCTCACCTCTCACAAGACAAAGCCCATGTGCTGTGCCAGTGCTATTGGAATCTTTCAATCTATGACCAACATTAATCAGATCAAAAAGCATTCTCATATGCTCTGAAAGAGGGATGAAGGAATTCATTGCTCACCTTTTCAGCATCAATTCTCCTGTATGTGCTTCCTTGGTTTTAGTTGATCTGCTGGTTGCACACATGGAAAGAAGCAGAAGACAAGAAGACATCTACCATCCCTGATGACACATCTAAATCAATCACCATCTCACTACAAGTGGGCATGTGAAATACCCAGTAGGTATTTCACATGCCCACTCGTCCCTCTGCCACAACAATTCCTCAATCTGAATACAAACCACTAAGCATCTGTGCTGGTTTTGGCAGTTGATTTTCCTAAGAGAGCTGGGCTAGCACGGGCTACTATTTCTGTTACACTGCAAACAGCTTTGGTAACACAGGGATCTTTTAGCTGTTGCTGAGCAGTGCTCACACAGGGTGAAGGCCTTTTCTGCTCCTCACCCCACCCCACCAGTGAGGAAACTGAGGGGCACAAGGAGCTGTGCAAGGACAGCCAGGACAGCTGACTCCCATTCAGTATAGGGATATCCCATCCCATACGACACGATGCTCATCATATAAAGAGATGGGAAGAAGAAAGGAGGAGCCATTTGGAGTGATAGTATTTGTCTGCCCAAGTCACAGTTACATGTGATTTAGTCCTGCTTTCCTGGAGATAGCTGAACATGTGCCTGCCTATGGGAAGGGGTGAATGAATTCCTTCTTTTGCTTTGTGTGTTTGGCTTTTGCTTTACCTAAACTGTCTGTGCCTCAATTCACAAGTTTTCTCACTTCCACTCTCCTGATTCTCTTCCCTATCCCACAGGGAGCAATTGAGCTGGTAGCTGTGGCTGTGTGGGGCTTAGCTGCCAGCTAAGGCTAAACCATGACAGCATCCCTCTTTAGGACTTTACCCTCAAGAGCTCAGAAATGTTGCTCCATTAAAAGCATATCTCAGCACATCCTGCTGGTTAGGGCAGCTGGAACACTCTACCCCTCCCTGATCCCCTCCGGTCTCTCATGCACTATCGAGCCAAAATTAGCTATTCATTACGTGTGAAGGAGTCTCACATAGAGCAGCAGCCTGCTGATAAAGACTGCTATTTTATATGGCAATTTTGCACTATAGCATCTGCTACCTTACTAATATGTATATTTAATGCCACTGCATAATGTGCAGAATTATATGCTGTTCACTGCCTGTTTGTTCAGATATTACATGCTAATATAAGTAAGTAGCACTACTCCGTTTGAAAAACAGTGTATATTTTATTAGGTTTTCTCCCTGGTGTTCCTTGTAACAGAGCCCCAAAAAAGAAGCTTATGCACTACTCTAGACCGAAAACCCCCATGACCTGGGTTGAGACAAGCTTCTGGCCTGCACTACTAATATAATTTAGTTTATTTCCTGGGTCTCACTCCAGGCTGTAGTTTTACATTTTTCCAATATGAAGGGAACTGGAAATGGAATCATATCTTGACGACTGGTCAAATATGTACTCCACACTACTCTTGTGATATGTACTCACACTGCTCCACTGGGAATATGAATACTCAGAACAGTGGCCTTTGCAACAGATTTTGTTCTTTCTACTGAAAGACACTTAAAGAAGTAACATTAAGCTCCATCACATGCAGTTACTATTCATTCTGTTCACAGAGCAAACTACCACGGGGGGGAAAAAAAAAAAAATCGAAGTTTTAAACTAGAGGGTTTAGGAGTCAAGTGTGTGACCAACACGTTAGGTGTTTCATGTCCCACAGAAAAAATTCAGTATGCTCCTAGGCTTCAGTATGCTTATCTTAAGCCAATCTCATCAATCCTCCCCTACACCTAATCCAGGGAAAAGTGATTATGAACACAGTTATTCAAGGTGGCAAAATTATTGTCCATCTAGTATAGAAGGCAGTAGCACTAGCATCTATGGTTGCCAGCTCAGATTTCAACTTGAATTACATACCTCCAAAGCAATCAAAGTGTAAGAAATGAATCTACTCTGCGTAACTGAAGTGATGCTGTCTAGGAAATGCTACTTTAAATCTGATTTTGAGGAAGCGATAACCTGCTCTCTGTTGGAAGGCGAACATAAATTCAAAGCAAAGGATATTCCACTATTCTGAACTAAAGCAAGCTCAACTAGGCATTTAGAGTTATGCAGGTAGACATCTGCTCCAGAACTGGTCTTCAGATCATTTTGATGTTAGAAAGATTTGGGGGCTGTCACAACACTTAAGTGTACTCACAGGATACTTCTAGGAAATAAAAAATTCTAACCAGTCCATTCTCCTTGTTATAAGCTACAAATAAATCTATAGATGAGTAAGGAGTAGCAGAGAAAGTCCTTACTGGCCAAGCAGAACCTCAGTCTAGTCATCTCCTTTTTGCTATGAGCATTCAATACTCAATTAGCCTATTATTTCGATATGAAACAGTGCCCAAGGTTTTCCTAACTCTCCTTTACTTACAAAGTAGACAAGCTTCATACCTAAGGACAAAAAGGACTCCAGTGGACTGGGCCTTTCTACTCACCCAATACACACAAAGGCTACTCTGATGTGCGACTCAAACTCTGCCCTGAGAATTTTGTAGAACTAAGCATTACCCCAATGCTTGAGAGCATAAAGGTATCAGGAGGCTAACACACGCTGCTGCCTGCAATGCATTGCTGATGAGAATAAGCATAGCAGAGAAGACTGTACCTGGAAGGAACTCCAGAAGAAAGACCAACATCTGCTCCTTACACACATATGCACACACGTGGTGTTTGTATGCAAACAGAACAATGAGAAAATTCTCAGTTTTTCTTCTACATTTTGGGTTTACTTCAGACATTATACAAAACAATAAGAATGTATATTCCAGTAGCAGCACACAAAATGAAAATTAAGTTTCTCTTTTTAAAGCAGTAAGCTCTTTAAACAACCCATCAATACCTCACAAGATGAGGCAATGGTTCTCCTATCAGTGAGGAAGCACCATCACAGCCTGACATTTATAAAGCATATGAGGGTGAGCAGAGTAATTTCTCAAGTTATGCCAGATTCAGAAAAAACAAAAAAAAAACAAAAAAAAAAAAAAAACCTATTTCTTCTACCACAGGCATATTTAACAAAGACAACCCCCATGCAGTCCAAATGAAGAGAAACAATTTGAATACCAAAATCATGAAGCAGAACGAAGACACTTCTAAAACAGACTAATATATATGTATTTTTAAATTAATCTACAGAAAATTCATAAAGCAGAAAATAGATTTGTTATATTTTTGCATGGGAAATTTACTACGATTTTAAAATATCCCTGTCAGTGAGAAAACTGGTTAGAAAAAGAATTCTTTTTTTTTTTTTAAGAGTAAGCATGTCACCATCTGAACATTTTGTTTTGAGAGGTCAATGCAAATTACACACCTTCTAGACCATGAAATACAAGACAGCTAAAGAAGTCACCTTTTAAATTTATGGAAATAAGCTGAACAAAAAAAGTAACTTGTCCACAGGAAGTAACTTGCATTCATAGGGTCTACTGCTGTAATGAAATGGTGGTTAATTAAGTAAAGGAATTAATACTTTAAAAATGCTCTAGAATCTGACCACACTGAAACAAATACTACTACACTACACCTCTCGTAGTTATTCTTTCAGAGATCATACTGAAATCAGCAGTACACTGACCTGAAAACAAACTACTTAACCAATTTCTTTCCCTAGAGTAATTACTTTAAGCAAGTAAAAAAGAGAGAACATTATTTATAATTCAGAGCTCCTGACTGGAGTTCTCCAGTAAGAAAATATCCTTCTTGAAACATTTTTCCTTCTTACTGTATTTTAAGAGTAAAGAAGAAACAGAAAATTACTGCAACACCATTAAGTACCCATGCCTTCAATGACATTATGAAGTTTGTTTTGCTCTCTTTTCCTCAGAACTCGAAAGGCTTTGCTGGAAGGAAGCCATTCATTCCAACATTTGGATACTGCACACCATACTGACTGCTACTTCAAAGGGCAGAGAAAAAGCTTCTAACACACCAGAGGCAGTTTGCTAATGTTTGCAGCAACAGAGTATTATTTCTACTCATAATCCACAAAAATTGTCTGCAGAGGGTGAGGTGGGCAGAGGGATATATTTCTTCCTCTATCATGGATTGCACAGCATCCCATTGAGAAATGATGGTGAGAAGGCTCAACAGCAGAGTAGCCAGGCTGACAGCTGTACTGAAGACATGCCTCTGCCCCCAGGCCCAGACAGGCACCAGGCTACAGCTGCCAAAAAACTACATCCTATTTTGTGCGCTCTGACAAGCAGAAGTCTGTATGGAGATAGTTTGCAGGGCAGACTGACCCACTTCAGATGAAGATGCCTAGCACAGCAGAAGATGAACTAGGTAATGAAGAGCCCACACTGCTGCTCATGGAGGAGAGAGCAGCACAACCTGCGAGTAATGTCAGCCCCCAAAGAAGAGCAGTGCATGAGGAACAGGCAGTCTAGACAGGATGGGGGCGGGGGGCGTGCAGCTTGTTTGCTTCGACTGTTCCACAATGCAGACTTTTCCCACATCAAAAGGAGGGGAAGGGAGGGGAAAGAGAGAGGCAGCCTTGCAGGAAGACCTATTCCACTTTTAAAAAAGAAAGACAGAAAAAAGTTTGCCACCACTTATTCATGATACTTCATGTCTTAGAAAAGCTGATTTGCTACTTAATAACTCAAGGATTATATTTTTCCATACAGGGGTCACCAAGAACTGAATTCAATTCATTATCTCCCAATGTCTGACTGCGTCTAAGTTGATGCCAAGAACCTTCCAGTAACTTACTTTCAGAAACTACACAAGTTTCTGAAACTTGTCAGAAGTTTCAGACAAGTTGTCTGGAACTAAGTTGACTGCTTTAGTGCATCACGATAAACAGTTACCCAGCAGATTAAAAATACAAAACCAGCAAGCTACCCTAAGCATATATGCCTTGCCTATCGTCTTCTCTCAAGAGCAGTTCTCCAGCCATACAGCAGCTAGCCAAATATACTAAGTCTCAACCTTTCAATCAGGGAAATGCAACAGAGTAAGGGTGAGGAAATGACATACTGAATAATTTAAGTCTTCACAAACCCAGAAATTATTTGAAAAATAGTATTTAACAGTTGTTCAAAATATGCATAACTGGGTTTGGAATAGTTATTCAGAGGAAAAGCACATTTGTTTACGTATAAGTAAATACAGTCTGACAGCAGTTTGGATCACCTATCATAGTGAATCAACTACAAGTTTAATAAGCATTATTTGTATTCTACATAATAGTCTAGGTGTTCTTTCAAGCCACTGCAGCGATAACATTTAAGTTTTTCATGGTGTACTAAATCTACAGTACCTAGCAAAACACAGCATATTCCAGTTGGATGTTTCCCAAACCACATCACTCAACTTTTTAAATATTACTGCCATCTGGCTACTAGGTTTTGTTTACCAAAACAGTAGCTGTGCACACATTTCTACAGCAGCTGTAATAAAAAAAATTAAGTAATGCCACTTGGTAACTCACATTAAAAAATGGAAAAGTATAAAACTATTTTATCAAGCCAGTTACCATTGTACTCAGAAAAATTAAATATAGGTAGCTTTGTGTTTTGCTGTGTTTTCCATTTCAGTGCTTTAATGTTCTTTAACAACTCACTTGCCACTGGCACTCTCACAGTCCAGAAGTGACAGTGACTGAAGAACATGTGAAAAGCAAGTAAGAAAAATATATCTTGTATTACCTGTAATTCCATTCTGGATAAGTATCAGTGCTACAGAAATACAACATGAAAATAATGTCATAGTAGAACCTCTGGTCATTCTTAGGGTACACAGCAAATCATAGAGCCTTCTCAAAGAGACCCCAAAATGACACTGAAGGCATGGATTTATTCCATGGGTTCTTCCCAGAGTCAAAGCCATAGTAAACAAAACAAATATTTAAACTATGACTAATCTGAAACAATGCTCAATGAAAGCCGGGAAAGTCCTGGAAGCTGTGGGAATATTTAAATGGGAAAAGAGCCTGTGGCGTTTTCTTTAATTACAGTACATTATATTAATCAGGCCTGGAAGCCACAAACCCAAGGTTCTTTGTGACTGAATTGTCAAGGTAGCACGAAACACACTCAAGGCTGAACAGGCGAAGAAGCATTTTCAGCAGTTTACTTTGTGGATATCTTATACGTGTACGGCAGAATTCACTCTTTAAATGAAGGCTGTGGCCTCAGAGAGTAGATAAGCTTTGGCTGGATAAAAGACAATGATAGTAGAGTTACAATAAGGTGTTTTTCCAAGTTCTGCCATGCTGAAAACATCACCTAACGCTCCATCCACAAACTTATTCACTTCAGTACCCAAATAACCAAATATAAGAGAATCTAGCAGTTGCTTTAAGCATGCATAACTAGAAGTGAAACAGTTGCACCAATTTAAAGCAAAAACACATGGGTTTGTTTGTGTGCAAGAAAATATTGTCTGACAGCAATCTGGATCAAAAGCAAACTTAATAAGCTATAGGATAATTAAGAAGAGTTGTTCATACTTATGGCAATAAACTGAATAATGTGGTTTTGTCCCAAATGTTCCACCAGGAACTCTGTATGGTTTGGTAAACGCATACACATTCCTTGTGGCAGTTACAGCTTGTTCCTACATCTGAATGAACACAGCAGATTATCAAGCACTTTACAGCCCAGAAAAACTCTGCTGGCTGATCTTGCTGAGACTTAGTAGAAGAGTCTTTGTTCTCCTCCAGAGAGCAGTGTTTCTTGACCTACAAATTATTTACATGTTGATGTTTTAGAAAAAAATTCTGTCTTTTCGGAAGCAACAGCTAGACTTTTACTTTGTTTCTCCTCTCTCTCAAATCACAGGCATTGAGGTTATCTGAGAAGTGACATGGTCCAACCTGACTGAAACAAGGGCAGCATCCAGACAAGTTTTAGCCTGATATGACTTGAGTACTTTACAAAAGATTTCAGATTGTAAGTACAGACTCTTCTTGCTAGGGATCAAACCAAAAAGAGCTATGAACCACAAGCAACCAAAAAAATCCAGTATCACACAATTTTATGACAGATCACACAATATGCATGGAAATCAGTGAATCTATCAAAGTTAAATATCTTTGCGAACGGATCCCTAAGTGTCAGGAAAATTATCATTAGGGATTATACATGAACCATCTACTAAGACAAAGACAGAAAGCAAGAAGGTAAGTATTCTCTTCTCATCTTATACAAAACAGCTTTCAGAAGATGTTAAAAAATGAAGGAACCATATTAACTTTCCTCAAATACTTTCATAACACGCTTTTTATCCCTAAGATAAAATAACACCTCACATAAAAGTTTTGAGCAACCCAACATTAATGAACAGTACCAATGTGATCCTGAGATGTTATGATACTGCTCACCTGCTGAGTATTTGAAAATGACAGGTGTTGCATTCTCACATCTGTCCGTGACTCTAACAGCAGGCTTGTGCTGTACATAAACAAGGTCAATACAGGTTATACAGCAAAGCGTGCCAAGTAAATCTCTGAACAGATAAGTAATGAGAAAAAATAGTGAACAATTAAAGGGCATATTTCAATTTCCGAAGTCAGAACAAATTCAATAATTAGATACACTTTTTTTTCTTTTTTTTTAATTTTTTTTGTGTTGCAGCTCACTGTTAGCAAAAGGCAAAAAATATGGATAAGCAAAAAGAGACAAGCTATAAGAACTGCAACACCAGACTACTACTCTAACTCTACTTATGTCCTACAGGAAAAGCTTGTAACATGGTGTTTGCTTCAGAAACATGTCACTCTTCCAAGAGATTACTTTCAATTGTTACAAACACAGCTGACAGAGAAGACAGTTATTCAAGTACCAAATTCCATTTATTTTCTTTTCAGATAGAGGTAGAAAAGAAAACATTATCTTGCATAAAGGCATCTATTTTTTTAATATTGCCTTACATCTTCCATCTTGACCTTTTCTGTATTTCTTTTATCTGGTAAAACTGATAATGACAGATTGTCATTGATGCACCAAGTGTTTTTCCTGTTTGTACATTACACACTTAATCACAGTTTCAGTCTCATTGAAATCCCTAGAAGTTAAGAAACCTTTATATTTAGTTTTAAAATCTGACCTCCAAGGTGTATATAGCCATCCAAACAGTTAAATGAAAAGTTTCAAGAAATGGTGGTTGTTTTATTTCTCTTCTCCTCCCCCCTTTCCTCCTCACTTCTTAGTTCTGGAACAAGAAGAAATCCCCTTTTAATCCTTCCCTCAGCTTCTGACACACACCTAACTGCTTTTGCAGTGCTAAGCAATACCAGCTGGGGTAGCTGTGGATGAAAGCATTATTCACTTGCCCTGGGTTGCAGGAGGTGAAATGCATAGGCAAATTTGCACATGTTGTATAGATTCCCTTCCTATGTCTCCAACAACACATACACATCTAAATTCAAATTTAGCAAAGGACAAAGTTTAATTTAATGTAGTTGAGAAGAGGGAGACAGAATTGTTTGGAAATTTTCTCTGAGAAGCAGCCTGCTGTATTAGAACAAAGCAGCTTATGTCTATCAGTTCTTTGTTTGGGCAGGTTAAAAAGGTCATTTATGCCTCAAAGCATCAAATTAACATTTGAGGACATGAATTTTAAAAATAGCTATTTTTAAATTGATAATGACTTTTTCTTTAACTTGGGGTGAAGTAAAGGGAAAATGGGAAATACACAGCCAGGTCTCCAAAGGGAAAAAAGTCTTCTCCTCAGGCAAATTAGGCATTGACTTTACACCCATATCAGTACAAGGTGACTATATCTTAATTACACCTAAGAAATTAAGCAAATAGTTCAAAAGGTGTCTAATAAAACTAATTTTTAATTACTAAATAACTCTTGCATATGATATACTTTCTCCTTCCTGTCCACAGAGACAAGCTCCAATATTCACAATGTGAAATCCCCACCAGCAGAAACAGCTTTCGACCATGCTTTGCACTGACACAATACTGCTCATCTTCCTAGTCCTGATTTTAATAAACGACATCATAACTCAAAACACAAACACAATTATTTACATAAGTGTTGAGGGTTTTAAAAGAAATAAACAAATCCTATGAACTTTTAAATTAGGTAACTGGAAGTATTTGGGACCAGGTTCACTAACACTAGGCTTTCCACCTCTGAAAGCACCTGTGGTTTCCACCAACTCTTCAAAACCAGCATTGACTAATAAACTGCATTTCTATTAAAAACTTACAAGCTAAAAAGCCATTCATAAAGCCACAAATATTCTTCACAAAAATATCATGCAGAATTCAAATTATGCCCATTGCATACAGTTTGAGCAAAAGCTCTTACCTCATCGTTTGCTTTCTCCGGCTGTCCAAAACCTGTCTGGCTGCCTTGCATTCATGTCCCCTTCCCAGCAACAGAAGCAAGACAACAACCTGCAGATAATGTTCCCTGCCACATGGAGGTCTTGCTGGCTAAAGAGACTCTAATTTTAGATGGTAATTCCCAAACAATTGATAGCACGAGTTCAATTCCAGCAGCTAGAACAATAGTGGCTGATGAAGTCAGTGCCAACATAGTTGTACCAAAGAGGGGGGGAAACAGAAGAAGCACACGGTAGCGCACACACAGTGTTTATGCTGGCAATCTCTCTGGGATACTTCCCTGACTGCCAAAAAATATCACCTAGAATTCACTCAGAGTTGGGATTTAATGCTTCCTTCAATGAGTAATTTTTATTTAAGGAGAACAAGCCAATAGTCACCATTCAGAATTGTCCAAACCTTACCACCAAAAAAGAACAACCTGTTGAACTATTTCAGACTCAGGAACAGCTCAAATATCAATTACCAAATGTACCAATTCACTTCCAGCCAGTGCAAGACTCAGAGAAACCCAGATACTCCATGGTATCTTTAACAACGCTGCTTCACATAACCACCAGACAGTAAACACTCAGCGACAGAGTAACCTGTAGGAACAAAAGCTCCTAGGCACTAGTTCACGTTAAAAAAATGTAAATTGGTAATACAAAACACAGCTGCTGTTTTGAAGGCAACAAAAAATTTCAGATAAGAGATCCTTACACAGGCAGGTGAAGGCAAAATTTTTTACATGTTCCCACCTGTGTGGGAGTGTGAAGAGTATCTGCCACTTCTTTTTGCCAAAACAGGAAAAAGCAGCAAGCAAAGAAGAAAACTCAGCCTGCATAAAGCTGCTTATAAATGCTTTGTCACTTTTCTTCTGTGAATGTTTTTTGTGTTATTTGTATTTCCATCAGTGCATGGAAAAGAGAGTATTATCACATAGTTACCCACAGAAGTTGTTTCTGAACAGATAGGAATTATTCTTTTTGTGCCATTATCAACATAAAAACCCAGATACTGTACTTGTACATTACCCAATTTGCAGCTAATAGGTTTTTAATAGATTCTTATTTAAAACACCATGTAATTCCAGACAGGCAGGAGCAGCTATATCAAAACCTGTTAATATTTTTTCTTATTATTTTTTATTTCATTTAGCTTTACAACAACATATCATTTATAAGCAACTGTCACTTCAAAGAGCATAGCCTCAAGAGAAAGTTTTCAAAATGTCATGAAGCCAGTTGAAACCCTGTCTGTACTCTTGCAGTTTGCTCCTAGAGATACAACAAATCTCAAAGCACTAGAGAAATGCAGACACTGCTGTATCTCTATGTACTATTACAGTATTTTTGTGACACAAGTACCAAACAGTTACAAGAATTTGCCAGCTATCACCAAACAGCTCTGTGATATGCCTCAAGGCTAGAACAAGGTTATATCGCCTGGTATAACCAAATTCTTTCTAACTGAACAGGATCCAGCTTCTTCTGCCTCGGGCCTCCTACTAGCATATGCCAACCACATCCAAGCCACACCAACTGGTGTCTTGCTTTGGTAGGCACACAAAAGATACACCCAGCACAATGACCTGTGCCATTTACATACTAAAGGTAATAAAACACAGATTATATTATACAGAATAAGGCATAAGAGTGGAACATAGTCAAATCAAAATTAAAACTAAAAAGATACAGATTCACAACAATGTTTGAATCAAAAAGATAAAATAGTACAAAGTTAACAAATGGGCAATGATTTCAACAAATGTTTGAGAAAATACTCCTACACATTTAGCCACAGGTCCCTGGGGACAGTTATTTTACTGTTACTCAAATAATTAGAGAAAAATGTACATAATTTATGACAGGCAAACCAGTTACTTGCATGAAGTCTATGCTGAGCAGCAGAGTTCTCTGAGCCACATGCTGCATTTTGTATAGAGTTTCCAGAGACATTAGCATTCACTTTCTCCTTGCTGGTGCTCAGTTGAGACTCCTTCAATCCCCCAGAATGTTCTGGAAAAGGGCACCAATAATTCTGTCCCACACAATGGCTCACATTCTGGTATAAGGACAATATAGGAGGCTGGACAGACAGACCTGAAGACAAAGCTGCCAAACACCTGGGGAAGGAGAAGTGAACAAGGAAACGATACACAGCAAATGGGATGAGAAAGAAAAAGTTATTTGTCACCACTACCATCATATCCAAATCCCATCAAGGCAATCAGCAAGAGAGATTTTCATTCTCCTGATTCACCAAAACAGAAAGGAGAGTGAGGGGGAAAGAAGAAACACCACCAACCAACCAAAACTGATATTTTAAAGGCAGACAGCATTTTTATCCCTACTCCATGCAAACAAAAAAACAGCTACAGAACAAAAGCCAGTCTTGTAGTATGGCACATGAAAAAAAAGGGGGAGGAACAATAGGGAGGAGACATTTGGAAAACTTTTACACTCAACTTCTGAAAAGGATTCTTTCAGAACCAATAGAAATGCCTTTGCTGCACCTAAGAACAATCACTTTTGGCTACTCCTAATACTCAGGAAACGATTTCTGCTGGGTGTTATTTTCTTACCTAATCAAATAGCTACCTGATTTTTTATTCCTAATTTATCTGCTAGCTGTGAGAGTATTCCACTGTCAGATCTCTGGGTTCAGGAGTTCACCAGACGGGATGCTCCCAAAAACTGATATAGTGGGGGAAAAGCAGGGGAACAAGATGTGGTGTCTTAATGACAGCCCTTACAAAAGTAGTTTCTGTAGAAGCTGTATGTGAAGTTACCTTCTGGTTAATGCCTGTAGAAAAGAAGTGAGGTAAGAACATGCTGAGTTTCAAATACTTTAGGTATTAAAACTTAAGGATGCAAATTCGCCCCAAGCACACCTTTGCCAAAATAACTGACACAGGAAAAAAAAATCCAAAATGGCACTTCATACACTCTCAGGGAAAACTCAAGATAGTACACACAAGGCACTTACTGCACATCTGATCTCTTTTGATTAATAGTCTGCCCATTATCAGAGTGATGCAATGCCTGTAATTGCAAAGGGATTGATACTATATGATATTAGATTTTCTTAAGTCTTTTGCAATTTTCTTCCTGCACACTTACACTGAAATTGTACTGAACTGGTAATACTGCTCCAGTATGGACAGAAAAATCTGATATAGGACAGGACCACCAACCAGTAGAGCAGAAAAGGAAAAGTGCCACTCAGACACCAGTGCTGCAGCACCACTCTGTTGGTCTGGGTTTTAGCTGGTTAGTTTTATTGGTTTATTTGTGTTTTGTTTTTTTTTTTTTTTNTTGGTTGGGGGGGGGGGGATTTGGGGTTTTTTTTTGGAGTTTTTTTTTTTTGGGGGGGGGTTCAAAATTATAGTAAATGCACAGGATTTCTTAGCAGATACAGGACTGGGTTCACTTCCCTTCTTTACAGGAGAAGAGCCTCTCTCTCAGAACTGCTTCTAAGTTTCTTTCATTATGAGTTATGATGACAAGACACTTCAGGGAACATACGTACTGCACATAAAAACAGGCTCTGAAGAGAAGTCAAGCATCAAATATTAGGAATTTATGCACCATAACACCAAAAAAAAAAAAAAAACAACTACACAATAATATTGCCTCTGCCATGTTAATTCATAGATTTAATAAAAAAAAATAGGTATTCTAGCAAAACTCATCCCCACATATCAAATTAAACCTCTGACAGTGAATTTCAAAAGTAATATGTTAAGCTTTACCTGGTGCCCTTTTTTTTTTTCAGAAATGCAGAACCACTATGAGTCTCTCAGGGCTCAAGCACATAGGTAATTCCTATTAAATAGCTTGCAATATTTAGAAAGATGCAAAATCCTGTTTTATACGGTTTATGCTGCATTTAACTAGACTTAGTCATTTCACAGCTCAAGAGGAAATCCCATATCATGCTCAGCGGAATGAGACTGAGAAACTAGTCTGATTCACAGAGGCAACCCAGAGGCTTCCTCATCATCACATTGTGTCACTACTGCCCTGCTGCTCCAGACAGAACTTGAGGCACCACTGTGGTATGCAGCAGTGTCCAGCAGCAGTCATAAAATTTAATAATAATCTGCAACAGACAAGACAGTGGAGAAAGCAGAGTGACACACAGAGTCATGCAGCACCACTATAGTACAAACGAACAGTACAAACTACTTCCGACCCCTAAAACACCAACCACTAGATGATGTATCAAATTTTAAAAGATGTTTTCCATACTAGTATTTCTGATTTTTTTTGGCTCTGGTTAAGACTTGGCCCCAATACCATTCGACAGTGAATTTCATGAACTAGACCTGCCTTGCAAGAAAAAGTTGCTCTATCAGGAACAGGTCTATACAATGTCACCAATATCTGCAATATCATTAACAGGACAGGAAAAATGGGTGATTAAAGAGAAAAGAGCTTCTCTTGAAGTTTTTTTCCACCTCACCTCTCCTTCACAGAACTATTTGTTAAAAAATTCCATCATGTATTTCTACTTAAACTCTGAAGAGAGTCCTGCAACCTGTAACTCTAATTTATATAAAAGCATTATACCACTGTGACAAGTGCACACTGACCAGGACGTGATGAGAAGCACTGCCCCAGAGGTTTTGCAGATTTAACAGTGAAGACTGCAAGCAGCAAGACTGGTTATAGGAGAGAAAAGTAGACCCCCCCAAAAAAAAAAAACAAATTAAAAAAAAGAAAAAATCAAACAAGACAGCAGCTTCCAAACAGCTGCCTGAACCTGCTAAGCAAGTATCCAGACAGCCCAGAAGTTTCTGCAACCAGTAAAGTCTCCCAAAATCCTTTCAGTAAGAGGAAACATTTAAGTAATGTTCCACTTACCTATCCACTTACCGCCAGTAAGGATGACAGTGAAAAATGCTTTCTGTCACTCTTACACAAGCTTGGATATTGTCCAGGTATGATTTTTTTTTTTTTTGCTTTTGTTTCATAATAATAATCCAAAAGCATAGATCCACCCTGAAATCTGATTAAAGAGCTGAAGAGAGTACCACCCAGAAGATGTATCACCCAATCAAACACAGAACCTGGATAATTTTATTCATTTTTAACTAAGAACTTTACGACCTTGCTACCCTCAAAGTACCTTCCTACATAAGCTCTCCCCTGATTTACGAAATCAGGGTCTGTGACGGCACCACTGACTGTGCTTTGCTGCTGTAGTACTTGTCTCACCCGGCGGACAGCAGAGGGAGGGCAGCAGCGCCAACAGTGCCTCCCAAAACCCCTAAGCCTGGAACGCCGCGAGCTCAGAGCTCTTCACGGGCTCACTTGCACCACTGAGCACGATACAAAAGGGCCAGAAGGGGTGCGTGAGCGAGCCCCCGGTTTTTTCCCGCTAAACTGCTCGCCGTCCTTCCCGCCCGAGGCCGGCTGTGCCGGGCGGCGGGGCGCGGCCGGGCCCGCCCGCCTGTCCCCCGGCTGAACCGCCGGCCCGCGCTGACGTCAGCCGGCGGCGGCATTCCCCAACAGCGCCGCGGGCCCGCGCCGCCAGCGAGCGCACACCGAGCCCTCAGCTGTGCCGAGGCAGGCGAGGGCTTGGCCGGGAGCCAGGCTACTGAGCTCAGCATTTTGCAATGCACTTCCTTTTTACTTCACGGCTTTGCATAACGCCGCGGCCCCGCCGCCCTTAACCCCTGCGGCGCTGGGGTCGCGGCCCCACTCCGCGGGCACACCAGGACAAGAACGGGGAGGCTGTCCCGACCAGGGAATCGCCGTCCCGGTCGCCGGTGACTGCGGGTTGGAAAGTGAGGAAAGCCAGCCCCAGCACCACCCAGCAGATACAAACTCGGCAGGACCACTCACAGCCGCAATTTCCTCCGGTTCTACCCAAGCCCGTATGCTGATAGCCAGGTACGACACTGTATTTAAGCAGCTCTGGTTTTAGTCACATTCTCATATATGATATATCTACGCAGCCTGAAGGTGCCGCCGGTCGCGCAGCTTGATTCACCCGAGCACAGAACTGGGCACAGGGCGAACTATGCACCCAGGTCACATGGAGGAGGGCCTGAGAGAAGGCTCAGAATAAGAACGTCTAAAACCTGAGGTGGAAAGGAGACTAAGAATAGCTGTGGTTATTACAGCTTGCTCTATCTAATGTGCAAATAAATGTTTTCCAAATACCTCTACAATTCTAAAGAAAATTAAGGAAGCTTTTTGAAGGTCACGACACTGTAGTTTTCACCATCCATTCACACAGCCCTACTACTTTTGAGAGCTCGTGCTCTAGAGCTGTGAAGGCAGTATATAGTAAATTCCTTCCACCACTCCACCCACACTGTTTTGGGACTCTCTGAAGATAACAACCCACTTTTAGACTTCTGGTCCCAGACTGTAGGCTCCATTACATCCATGAACTATTGCTGCCCAAACTCACCCCCTACAATCACACACTGGTTGTGTTGCAAGTAAGACCAAGAATAATGACAAGTATAAAAAAAAGCTTCACTACCCCTGAGCCTCTTTTGAAAAAGGTGTTTTAAGACTAAGTTAAACACAAGGGCTCAATCTAGTTTAATACTGAGAAGTGCAAGTATCACCAACAGCATGAAACCATTCCCAAATAAAGAACTCACAATATACTGTCCTGTCATGTTCTCCTATTCAGATTCATATTCCACCTGATCAAGTTATGCTCTGGTTTTCAGAGAGCATGCCTTGAAAAAATACTTTTCTAGAATATATAGAGGTTTTGACATTTTAGATTAACATCTATCCAGAACACATTACCTTACCCAGTAAGGGGTACTTCTTTTAAAGTAGTGGTCACCCTAAGAAATATCATATAGAAGTCTTTCCTCTGACTGTCAGCATGACCTCAGTATCATAGCATTACAGATACTGCCCACCTAAACTAATCTATAATAAAACAATAGTTTTTAATTCGGTCAGCAAATAAACTGCTAACAATGTACATCAAAAAAACATTTATAAAAACAGGAAACATTTTCACAGATATTTTCATCAGCTGTTTCCAGCTCTTCAGAGTCACTTACAACCTAAGTAATCATATTCCTGTAACCATGTCAGGTGTCCCTAGGAAAAAGAAAAAAATCTATGTACTTCCTGAAGAAGGGCAAGTACAGCACTGGCAAGGACTCCTAAGCTCACAGTTAAATTTATTTTTAATTACAAACTAGATTTCCTAAAATGGATGTTCATGTTCTTAACCAGAAAAAGAAGTTCTGATTTTTAAAGTTCCCCACTTTAAGAAAACAGAACAGGGAGATAGTCATCTCATCTAGCATTCCTCAGATCAAGATTGCACAGGGCCAGTTTAAAGCAAAACAAAAAAGCTTTGACTTCTGTGCCATAGTACTTTCATGCTACATTTTAATTTGAAAGTTTATAGTGAGCTTCTAAATTGAATGAGCAGGTAGGATGAGTGAAAAGAAAAGATATCTCTTTCTCACACTCCCCCCACGTAGGCAGTCTAAAGCACGATTTCAAGAAGAATCCCTTTCTCAGCCTTCTGTAACCACCACTTTTAGGAAGTGTAGAAGCTCCAGCCATCAAAAGAGCATAATTAAACTACAACGTATGTGGCATACACGATTTTAACCGGTGGCATGAAGAATTTCAAATATTAACAAATACCTATCTCTTCTGCAATTCCTTTTGCATTAAGTTTTATAAATCTTGCCCAGATTACATGGGGTGGCAAGCTGGACAAATTGAGGCGCTAACTACAAGTATTTTATCTGAATGCATAACTGACACCAGTGTCTAAACGCATGGAATAAATCAGTTCAGTGCCTTCAAAGCACCAGGGCACTTACTTGAATGGAGAGTTCCCCATAGCTATTTTGACTGCCAAAACATACATATTTGAAGGAAATATTTTTATCAGCATATACAACACAAAACTTCGGCACACTGAGGGATGACTTAATACTTGCTTTTGGGGCCATGACTTTTAAGTCTTTTGATGATTACAGATTTTGTCTCTGCTTTACACATGGGCTTTGTACTTCCTGTAAATGTATTTGATAACTGAGTTGGACAGGATCTGTTGCTGTATCTGATCTGTTCTATCACTGCAGTGATAGAATATGCAATTCACAGATTTACTGACACATTAATCTTCCTAAAATTGCCCTAACAATGCCAACTCCAAAAACTGACAAAAATAGTCCACTGGGTAACTGACAGCAGCATTGAAAAGATTTCCATCACCGAGCTTCCATCTTTCTAGTTTAAAGTTTTCATTCGTGACACTTGCATGAACTCTTAAAAAATACCTCCTCATGAACCTCCCCTGTTTCTTCTGTTACAATAATCCCCCTAAATCATCTTTGCTGATAAAATACAGCCTAAGACAATACAGAGTGTTACAAAATCAAAGTGACAATTACTTTTGGAAGTAGTAGTGGACAAACATCATCCATTTAGGTTTAACTTTTCACCATGTTTATTACATTTCCACCTCATGGTGATTCCAGGTAGTGCTGTCACTGAAAACCATGTCCTTTGGCTGGTTTTTACTGTATCACCCCTAAAAAAAGGTCATCAGCAGAGAAGCAAACCATATCATGTGTTGTTTCTGGTTCCTGTCTGGAATTTGAAAACATGAAAATGATTGGTTCTAGCACATTTAGTATCACCAGGTTTGTGTTTCACTACCAGCTTACCATTCGAAAAAGCTGAACACCTTGATAATAACATGGGCAGCTGCTATTTTCAGAAGTCTTCTTAAAACAATCACATTCCTAAATTATATCATGGTTTTTAACTTGCCATTGCTCTCATTTAAAACAATAAATTTTTCTTCTGTCTGCTTTTTACCCCTTGGATTGTTTTAAGCTTCCATTTTTATCTGTAGAGGACAGTCTGAAGACTTCAAACAAGTTTTTTAAAAAACTAAAGCATTACAAGAAGCAAGTAACTCTGACATTTCAAAATTATCTTCTAAAGCTTTTTCCAATTAGTTTTTAAGCCTTATGATTTCAGAAGATGTTAATCATGATTTTTGAACACTTTAGTTGCCAATTACTACTGTAATTATGTACCTATTTAGACTCTGAAAGAAACCACATGTTCACATCTTTGTTCTAATTCACTCTTTTTTTTGTTTTGCTGCACCTTTTGCCTCATAATTTAAGAATAAACTTTTCAGAGCTAGGACTCATTGAGTTTACACAGGATCTTGCACAAAGCAGACAAAATAATAAATACTGTAGTCTACAGCACAGGTGGGTAATGGCAGAGATGAATGGGAAATACTGGAGTGACAGTGTACTCAAGCACTGGAAAAACCCTTTAGTCATCTACTGACATCTCCTCTACTATCAGCTAAAGATGATGATTAAATCTAAACAAATGACTAAATCTAAACAAATTATTCTTCTAAGACAAGAATGATTATATAAAGCTTCTAATGGAAAAGGAAATCCAGAGAGGAAAAAACCCAACACGTGAACAAGGGAGTGAAGGGAAGCAAAAGGACAATTTAGCTTAAAGATGATATAGTTAAAATCTCCAAAACCGTCTATTTAAGAGCTTCATTCTCACCTTCAAAGAGAAACACTAAAGCAGCTCTTATAATCAATAAATAGCTTCTGTTTTTATTGCCATTAAATATAAATCACTAGCCTTGCTAATATTTTTGAAGACAAACTCCAGTGCTAATCTGCACCCTTTTTAAAGCTGGCAACTCTTGAGTTCTATTTAATAACAAAGTGAAGTCTTGCATGTCACTTTTGCACACTAAGACATGTTTTTCTACTGTGAGCCCTGCACTTTCAAAAGATCTTCTTGATCACATCTGCAAAACCAATTTTCATTCATAAGTGGTCTAAAAAGGGAATTTGAAAAAATCATAACTTGTCCCTTTCCTACCTTACAGGTATCCTCCAATGGTTAGTCAAGTATGAAAACATGGAGTGATTTCAATGAAGTGTTACCAGCTTGCATTGTGGCATATCAAAGCTTTAAGCATCAGGCTATTTCATTAACCCTGCTAAGGAGTGACGGATACTTCAGAGAGAACATTTTCCAGCCAACTTGAATATATCTGAAGAACCAAAGCAGCATACATTCCTTTTATTTTCTTTCTACCAGCAAATAGAAGGAATAGGAAGAAGCTTGTACAGTAAGGCTTTTACATGGTCTTTTTTACATGCAGAACTACATCAGCTAAATCAAATCCCTGAAGGAGTCACTTGAAGGGAAGGGAAATTTGGCTGTCAGGTATTTAGTTTTGGGTGGCAGGACATGGTTAGTTTTTCCTCCTTCCATCTTGTCTTTCAGAAAAGTTTCATCAGCCAGGCCTAATGTAATTTAAAGCTGGCTAGGAGAAACTGGGTAAGCCAGACGCAAAGGGGACGCCCCACTTCTCCTTGGACAAAGATTTAGCATAAGCACAGGTTAGAAGAAATAAGGTAATAAAATGTTTTATTAATGGTTTAGGATTGGGAAATCCATAGCACCTCAGGATAACACACCTGGAGGCGAGACCTCGTGCGTTACTTTCAGCATTAGGGAAAAGGCAGAAGATGGTACCAGCCACTGACACTTACTTTTGTTTCTATTCCATCTCAAGTTTTACCAAAACTCTTCTGTGTTTTCACATGGTCATTCATCTGATAAATTAATGGACACAGCTAGGAGGTGGGGAAATAACCCCCATCCAAATAAAAAAAAAAAAAAAGATAAAAACCTCACCATGTTTCACTAGTTACATTCCCTGATCCATATCACCATGCCAGAACACACACTGAAAAAACCCAAACCAAACCAAAACACTTCTGCATAAGTAAAGGAACAGTACAAAGACAGAAGAAAGCATCTGAGAGCAACTCCAGCGTATACAGACATTGAGAAAAACATAAGTAAAACCACAGTGTGAATCATAAAATATATACAGAGTCCCACTGCCCATGGTAAAGTGTACTTGCAAACATTTATACCTTGGCCATTTTAAAAGTTTTTCACAAGTGTAAAATGTAGATTTCAAAGTAAAACTGGCTAAACTAAAAATGCCGCAGCTTCCATACAAAGACAGTAGGTGAAAACACACACCTCACTAACATTCGTTCTCCCCCTACTGCATTTCGAAGTAAAAAGCCCACAACTTACATGTTAGTTAAATAACTCACCTGACAAGAAAACTGTCCCTGAACAATTTTTACTCTCATGACTATCTTCAGCTAATAAAACACTACCACGTACTGATAGGAACACTTCCACAGAATACAAACATTCTGAATACGCAACTCAACTCCTTGCAATTTCAAGTGAAAAACACCAGTTTTCAACCTCTGCATTTCATTACGACATGGTTCAGGGTATATATTGCTAGTTACTCTCTTTCAGAACAGTTTTCTAAATATCTAACAAGAGTTAAACCTGTCTTCTTGAAATGTCAAGCATCCACAAGAGACACAAGTCCCCCTTATGCCACCTGATGGATTTTACTGCGCTATCATCTTCTGTCCCTTACAAAAAGCTGCTTCTAGTTCAAACTAGAAACTTCCTTGTATTTTCTGCCTATAACATAGTGCCCATGATAAAGAGCAATATTCTGTAAGGAAGCATCATCAGCTACTCAGGACTGTAACTCTTGCAACTGAAAGAATGTCATCATCACAGGGTTAAAAAAAAGAGCAAAAATACTACGACACTATATTATGCTCCAGCATTACAGTCCTAAAATTGTGTATTGAACAACAGAAATCATTACACAAAAAAAGGAATTTCAGATACTTAAAATAAACACAGCTCATAAGCTGCTAGACAACTACCTGTTTAAAATAGAGTGTTCTGAGCAATTACCCCTTCTTAACGACATTTTAATGGTTCACAAAAATTTGAAACATTCCTGCCTTGCACTAACATAGAAAAGCCAGTTTTTAAAACAATGGTATTGCTGAGACAAAACAGAAAATAAAATTAACAAACAGTGTTTCAAGTCCATTGAAGGGTGCCATTTCATATGGCAAAATTAGGAGGCATTAGTGACTCAAAGCCCATCCAACAAATGCCAAAAATATGGACAACAAATTTACAATCCAAGAAAAGCCACCATTACAGAAAAAAAAAAATATACACTAGTAAAATCCAAAATGTGCAGAATGTCATCACAGCAACACCACCGCCTACAGTGGTAATGTTCAGTTAATAACCAAGCACTGAATTCCACTTCCATTTACAAAATGCTGAGGCAGGGCCAAGGGTCATTAATATCATGGCACACTAAAGGATTTTGTCCAAAGTTAAGGATAGGGTGTTAAAAACAAAGGACCATTGAAACTAATGAAAACAGTATGGAGGTCTCAGAGAGTTTGATCCAGACTGCCTTTGTTAAAGGGCAGTCCCACTGAGAAAATGAAGTTCAAAGCACACTAGCAGCCACCTACCCTCTTAGTCACCTCAAAAAAGCAACTCTTGGGAAGCCTCTTGAAGCTTCAGAACAGACAAAATGTCAGAAACTGGGCGTACAAAATTGAGACCTAGAAACCAACTCACCCTTGTATAAGTCACCTTCTCCAAAGACCTTTAGGGAAACCTCCTTGGAGAAAAGTATCCTATATTTTAATACAAAGGGTTTAGCAATAATGAAATACAAACAACATTTACACAGAATTTACTTCTTGCTGTTCCTAAACTACCATATTTCTCAAGGACAACATCATAATCAAAATTCTCTACTTCAAACCTTCACTGCTCTTATTTTAGAGAATGCAGCTTTTTAGAAGTATTTTTCAAAGAGCAGCCTTTCGAGTCTTATTATGAGGTGGTAGTGACCTCAAATTTTATCTAGTATAATACTTGAGTCGGTATGTAAGGACATAAGTTATAACATCATAGCCAAAGCTATGCCAAAACTCCTACTGAGAATCCACTGCATGCCTCATGCTCCAAGCCTTTTGATTGAAGAGTAAGTAAGTAAGTATGGTAGAAGGTGAAGAAATTAATGGCTTACAGGTGAAACCAAAATATTTAACTGCTGTGACAAATTTGGTTGCAGTGAAAATGACAGACTTGGTTGCAGTAATATCTACTTCTAAGGTGGAAAATACTTCTAAGTTATTTTGTCTTCTCTCTCCAGGAGGATGTTGGCTAGAACAAGAGTGTCACTTTGCAGTCAAAAGAAATTGTCTAGGTAGAATCTACTGATGTACATAAACCACTTTCTCCTGCTGTTTCACTGCGTGGTGCAGAACAAGGGAAGTGGGAAAGAAATATGTTTTCATCCTAGCTGCCTCATGAGACATGGTCTAATCTATGGACAAGATAATAAGTTATTAACCTAAAGACACTGAAGTAAAGATAGGAACTCAGCTCTGGCTGAACAGAAACAAAACTGCTCAACAAAGCATGAACCTCACCAAGCTACATGTTTTCTTCCAAAAACTTTAGGAAAAAGCAAGAAGTTAGCCCATCCTGTCACTTTTATTTAGAGTAAATGATCTGAAGCGGTAATCCTTTTGTCACCTTGACAAAACAGATCTTTATACACAAAACTGGATATAATGTACAGAACTTCTAAAGATGATCAGAAACACCCCAATATTGCCTCAATCATACTGTTCTCTAGTAACAAAGGCAGTGTCCTGTAGAGGTGCAGTACTAAAACAGAAGCAGCCAAGATTAATTTTATTAGCTGATAATTTCTTCATGGGGGGTGGGGGAGGAGAAAAAAAACAAAAACTCTACGGACATACTTGCACAAATAGTCCTGTCAAACCAAGTTTCTTAGACCTAAATAACTTTGCCTTTTGCACTGAGAATATACATTTGCCTCATTTGGTTGGGTATTAATTTCAAACCCATTAACATGCTCTCCAATCCATAAATTCCAGTACTATTTAATTTTAGTGTGGACTTGTAGAACTCCAAACTCTCCCTAATCAATTCTTACTTCAAAGAATCTAATTTGCTCTACCTGCCTTGTACGTAGATATTTTCTTAACTATTTTGATGACTGGATTCAAGTAATTTTAAGGAAAAGGCAAGGCAAAATTTTGTATGGGATTGGTGAAACAAATACTTTGTTAAACCTGTTCACAGCATGAAGGGAACATGAAGGAACAAAAGGAACAAACCTCACTTGTCACTAATGCAATAATTATGAGTTCTCTGCTGTACTCGAGATACTTTCCTGTGCCTGGCATCATACTAAGCATTTTACATTTTTGGCTAGTCCCACATCTTCAGTGATTCACTACAGAATATATGAACTTATCTTTAAATATCATGTGTTCTTTGTATTACATTCAAGATCAACACAGCATCTATTTCTATTAGTGTTACTTTCTGCAGTGTATTCTAAATAAAGCACTTAGAAAGCACTCTCAAAGCACTGTCATCTCTAGCAACACATTTTCCTTCAAGTTTATCTCCACCGCTCAATATGTCTTCTAGAATATGTAGGAAGACTATAGCTTTACAGATTCCAAGTCCATTCAGTTCTACCTAAATGAATACACCCAAAAAGCAGCAAGTATGTGACAATCAGGTTGTATCTAGGATTTCATCCTTACACATCCAGAGGTAATGGCATAACATGCTTGAGGCTTTCCACTAACATTCAAAGACATTAGAAGAACTTCATTGCTGGGGCAGGGAGTAGAAAATAAGGCCTAAGTTCACCTAAAGGAAGACCACTTTAAAACATGAGGATTTGCATAAATTAAAATTCTGAGATGGGGGCAAGCACGTAATCTGGAGTTATGAATCCACTGCTTGCTTACTTCCAAAACAAGTTTTTGTTTTATTTAGGAGGAATTACCTGCAAAGATCTGTGATGCTGTATCATTACTGCACTCTCTTCCGAGAGCATGGACTAAAACTTTGACTACAAGGCGGTATCTGTATGTATTTAATCCCTACTTCCTGGACTTCTAACCATACACCTCTGAAACCCTGAATTTCTTAAATGTAATCAAAAACCAGAAAGGACAAATCTGTTTAATACAAGAACAACAGAAATAATAGCACACCCTAAACCTGAACTTTAGGAAACAAACACATTTTAATTTTCTATTTTTCTAAACTCTATTGCACTATTTTTCTTCTGCAAACCTAAGTGACTTCTCAAACAACAAGAGGGAAGAGTAGAAGGGAGCACAGATCAGCTGTCTGCTGCTCCATTTCAAAACAAGTTTCTAGGTTGAACTGCATACAGAAACTCCAACTTTTCATTATAAAAGGGAAAAAAATGAATCAGTACACAGTTGGTATTTGGTTATCCCTTCACCTGCAAGAAATTGCTTATGCTGGAAGTCTTGCTGTACATGGAAGTCACACAAACTGAAAACTGAGAGCCTCTGGGCCACTTTCAAGAAAAGATTTGCCATTAAGAAAGGAAACTTTAAAAAATTTCACTATTCAAATGTAATTTTGCAGCTATTTTCGTAGCTTGTCACTTTCTTTAACTGTGATAAACTGCACCTGTAAAAAATAATACTTATTAAGGGCATATAATCATTGACTTGAAAACTACTTTACTTACACAGCATTCACTGCTCTACATTGAAACATTTTTCAGCATTTGGCTAGAAAGTAGCCACTCATGTATTTTGCAGCTATAATTTTTGAGTTTAGGTAATAAACAGTTGTAGGAGATTCCTCATAACATTTATGTAGCTTCTGGAATAGTCAGAGCTATCCTGACATTTGCTGGTGAAGGGGAAGGAAAGAAAGGGTAAGGACAGATCCTGACAGACAGCTTTCTCCACCTACACCACGGTTTCCATTTCAGCTGAGGCCAGTAATGAAACTAGAAGGTAAACCACTACAGAGCTTTTTTCTTGTTCTATTAAAAGCACATAATAAAAAGCAAAGCAGGTTTTTTATTGGCATAGAGAAGATACAAAATAGCCAAAATTTCTCCAAGAGATAGCCTCAGTTCCTCTTTACCCACACTTTGTTCTATTCAAGATAATCTGAGGGAACCAGAGAAGTGGGGGAAAGAGGCAATCCAGGTAAAGCTTACATGAGTAGCCTCATGCCTCAAGAGTCTTATCTGTGTTAACTAAAGCAACCAAGTAAGCAGAAATCCAAGCAAATCACAGCAAGAAAACATTATGCCAACAGAATATGCAATTCATTAATTATTTTGTAGCTCATCACAAATAAAGCAGCACCAATTCTGATCTCCATCCACCAAGAGAACGGTGTTAATGCTGGTGTTAAAAATTCAAGCTTGAAAAATAACTCCTGTTAAGAAGGAAATTGTCCCAGTTACACTGGCAGGGTAAATGCAGAGTTGCGATTGCTTTTAAGTGTTTTTATTCCACTTTTGTTTGGGTTTAAGGGTAGTCTGAAGCCAGAACCAGTTAAAATGCTCTCTTTTGATTGTTATTTGAAGCAAAGGCAGCTAGTGGTATCCTGGGCTGTAAGAGAAGGAGCACTGCCAGCTGATCAAGGAATGTGATCATTCCCCTCTGCTTAGTACCATTGAGCCGCACCTGAAGCGCTGTGTCCAGGGCTGAGCTCCCCACTGCAAGACAGACACAGACCTACTCAAGTGAGTCCAGCACAGGGCCACAAAAGTAATGTGGGAGCTGAAGCACCCCACACAGAAAAAAAAGGCTGTGACTGCTCGGTCTGGTCAGCCTGCAGAAGAGAAGGCTCAGGGAGGTCTCATCAATTTGTACAAATACGTAAAGGGAGAGCATAAAGCACACTGAGACACACTCTTGTCCGTGGCTCCCAGTGACAAGATAAAGTAAAACACAGCAAGTTCCTCCTGAGCAGAAGGAAACACTTTTTACTGTCACAGTGGCTTCCTTACCAGTCTGCCATGCCATGTCTTTAAACTAGACAGAAATCTCGGGAAGGAGTCAGATAGAGTTACTGACTTCTTCAGACCTTGCATTTATTGCCCTAAGAGTTTCATAAGCGTGCTAGTAATACTCTTCAGCCTTGATGGAGTCCAAAATCTCAGAAACAGAACTATCTTTCTTCCTGGATTAACTCTGCCAAAAAAAAAAAAAAGTTAAAAATAGACTAGAGTTTCAACTTCCACCTAGTCACTTAAAGAAAAAAACCAAAAAAAAACATACAACACACACACAAATACAAAACAAAACAAAATCACAAAAACATCCGCACTTCAACATAATCCAAGGAGACAATAGGATTAAGCCCTTTTGATAATTTCCCAAAAATTCTAAAGCTTCAATTCAACTGCCAGCAAAAACAGTGACAAGTGGTTAATGACAAAAGATTGAAAAGCTCAAAAGAAAAGGGGTAGTGATTTTGTTTAAGAGTCTTTCTTCGTGGAGCATTAATTTCTTGAAAGAAACTAGTGAGGACCTGTTTTTGTTGTGTTTTTTAAAAACCATTTTAGTGCCAACGAATACAAACATGCACAAAGTTATCAGCTGCGTAACTCCTGTTGTGCTATACACTTCTGTACAAACAGGTACCAAATACTCTACAAATCTGACTTCACCCATTTTGAAAATTAGATTTAAGTTTTGCAAGCACTTAATCATCTTTCAGGATGTGCCATATTGATATCATATGCCTTACAGCACATGGAATTCTTGCAAATTGAATTTCAGACTCATCAACACAGCAAGGTTTCATGTTCTTCAACTGTAGATGCAGGCAAAGCTATGTCAGTAGCAGGAATGTCCAGTGACATACTACACAGACACAGCATAGGTCAACCAAGCCCCGATCTTTCTACAGAGACAAACAAATTGCAAAAGCAAAGTATAGCTTTTAGTAAGCCTTACTGCATACAGATCTTCACTGAATGAACCACATTTCTAGACTAGTGGATTCCTCCATTTATACAAAGTTTCAAAACCAATCCATAACAAATGCAGTAAGAAAAAGAACTGATCTAAGCATCTAACTAAAAAGGAACCCAATGAAGCTTTCAAACTACATGAGTTATGTAGTTTGAAAAACTTAACAGTGAAGGTCATGGACAAGCAACTTCATCCCACTATTTATCTGCAGCAAATGAACACAGTGCAAGCCAATAATCTGAAGAAAGGGCCAGAAGAGTGGGAAAGGGAACATTATGATACCAACATATAGCCAAAGAGAATCCAAAATGATCCTTGAGTTCCAGAAATGCTACTCTATATAATCCAGAAAGTGCCTTAAGTAGCTGACATACTTTGCCATAAGTAAGATTTAAAAAAAAGGAAACAAAAGAGTACTAAGTCTGCAATTAGCAATAGGTCATTTGAACTTAGTGGGGTGATCAGTGATTGCCATCCATTATCTTTCCTATGTCAAAAGTCAGCTTGGCTTTCTCACTAACACAGAACATTCTGAATAGTACAAATCACTGTATCATTTAGTGTTGAGCCTGCTGTGCTTTGATAACCCTGTACGTGTCAGTGAACTGGTCTAAACAGTTTTCAGAAATGAATTACTATGTCCTTTAAGAATCCTAACTTCTTACTAGCTTTTGCTCTTTACAGAGAATGTAGTTGAATAATTGCAAAGCAAAATGATTTAAAAAGAGTGTAAGAGGCTTATAAAATGGCGGCTGTAACCAGTTTTAAATTGATTTCTATTTTCAGTGAACACACTTGCCCTCTGTAAAAAAGCAGCGTAAACACTCAAGTCTGCTGTAACTAAGCTCAGTGTCTTCTATATGCAAGACAGAACTGAGAACCATAACATTTTTAAGACTCCATGACTGGGACAGAATGGAACAAGATAAAAAGTGTAGTTTAATCAATACAGTATGATAACTTACTCTCATTAGTGAATTTGAGTAGTTTTTGTTTTAATATTAAGTATCAGTTATTTTGTCTGAGATCACAACTCAGCTAAGTTTAAACCTTTTTTCTTAAGGAAGACTCCCAAAACATTCAATAGCACATCTGTTAAAAGTGGCAACATGGCATCGTAGAAATGCTCTTCAAATTAAAGAAGAAACTACTTTCTATTATTTTTCAGACTAGTAAATTCATAATAGTTTATAAACCAAAGCACAAAAACAACTGTTTGCCAGTTACAAAGGTTGTGATAAAAACTTTGTCATTTTGTTCTTCAAGAAAAAGCAGTTTACTCTCAGCAAATGAAGAAGCTGAAAGTACAACACTACCTTGGTCCATCTGTGGAAGACACCACTTTCTGTACATCATTTACCCTGCATAATGCAATTGGGCACCCTTCTTATTATCATGCTGTTGCATTTAAATTCCTTTTCTTTGTGCATGGAGAACCTGATTTGATTCAGTGGCGCTTACCCTTCAAAGTAGAAGGAGCATTTCTCCCTCATGAAGTTCTCTCCAAACACTGGTGCCAAGTTGGAGGGTGAAAAGGTGGAATAAACAAAACACGAGCTAAAGCAGTCACACAGCTAGAGCAAGACTGTGGTAATGGCTTAGGCTCACAGAAAAATTAAGGAGGAAGCAAGTAGCATTCCGTTAAGGTTATCTAAGTAATAACGCATATGCAAAATAAGTGGTATTATGTCTATGGGAGGAGATGACAAAAGCAAGCACATCAGATACCGGTTTACAGACATCAGGGGTTGCTTATTTTGAATGACTGTTTCCATAACACTCCCACATAATGCTGAATTCAGGGAAACCCAAGGGCTCCAGGACCTACAGGGCTTATTTATTTAATCTAGTTTAACCCAAATGACTCCCCTATTCTCACCACAGGACAAATCACACCACGTGTGCAGCCATGTCCATTCCTCCTTTTTAGCAATTATTCTCGTGCATTAAAGCTTTTTATACAACCCAAAATCCAGCATACAAAAGCATACAGTTTTATTTGCTAAATATTAAAATCCTTAAAGACAGTAAAACAAAAATAAATCTCTGCACTTCAGTAACACCACAACTGGGAGAATTAAGTTTCCAGATATGTTTCCGATCTGCACTCATGCTGCCAGCTGCCCTTACATTTGTGTTCTGGGTGGGGGGGAACACACTCTTTCCTACTCTAACGAAGGTCTTTGTTCTACCCAGAAGCCAGCTCACCTTACCTCTGAGAGCATGAGTTTTTGTCAGCTGTTCATATACTAAACAGCTGTGAGCGTACGAAAAACTTATTACTACTGGCAAAAAACAAAAGCTAGTAAGTAGTTTCTATATTTACAATGCACAAAAATCTCCAAAACACAACCATTTCAATATATATGTTGGAAGATCTTTTTCCCCTTCCTCTCACACCTAATCTTATACGCCTTCAAAATTAGCCTGTGCAGACAGTACAGTAAATGCAAATAGCTTCAGAATGCCAAATTATAGCGAGTCTCCCTGTTAATTGCTAATATAAAATGAGAAGAGCAGCAGTCATCATCAGCACATAGGGTTAATGAAGGTTTTCCTATAGGTCCTGCTCCTGCTTTAAGTGGACTAGGTGAACTGATATAAATCTAACAGGGTAGATATTTATCAACTCTGAACACTGTCAACAGAAGTAAGTTCTACTTTTCAGGCATGCTCAAGAACTTAGAAACTTTCAGTGAACTTGTTAGAAGTCACAGATTCCATTCACCTGCTATGTTTTTCTCTCTTGAATAACCTCTCAATAATAGTACAGTTCCCAGTGTGATGTATCATTTCAGGTATAACTTCAACTGACGACAAAGACAGAGGACACATACTTAAACCACTCTTCTGAGGAAATACATTTTTTGCTAAGTGACCAGGCTGAATGAAGCTACTCCAGCCTTCAGCAGAGGTTCTTCCTTTGCATTCAGTTCACTCTCTCTGTATGAATAAAATTAAAATAGCCTTAATAAAGATGTGCCAAATTGTATTCATAACAGCTAGGATGCAAAGAGATAAAAAAGCTTGCAGTAATCAGGAATACATTTCAAGATTTTAGCAATTAAGAATTGAAGGATTTCAAAATATTCACAACCACTGCATCTCTGGAGACCAGTGTCACTTACAAATAGGTGGCTTAAATTGCAGCTGTCTTTTCATAAGACACTGCTTTGGGCCTAGGTTTACCTTTGTCTTTCCATGTCATCATTACTACATGAGAGGGGGAAGGATTTCAGCTCAGAAATGAACTGAAACTATCATGAAGCTCAGTAAGAAACACAGTGTGAACCTGTATACTCACCATAAGTCATCATTCAAGATACATTTTTCCGTCATTGAGAGATGCCAGTATTTCTAACACTGACACTCTGCTTTCAATGTCTCAGTGTACTAACTGTTCATAACGGTCTAAGTTAAGAACAGAAAGTCCTATGTAAAACCAAGTTTCCTGCATTTGATTTGAATGACCTTTATGTTCTGAGGCCTCCCAACAGCAAAGGTTTCAATGATTATGCACAAAACATTTTCTGTTTTCTGTATTACCTGGTGCTGCACTGTTCTTGTGAAGATAATACTAAAAAACACCTCCCAGAGACCCAGACGAATTAATTTTGTGCCTGTTGTTTCTGTTTAAGTACTGTTAGCTAGAACAGATCCAGTACCTGCATCCTGACTCTGTGACAGATTCATCGTGATGGAAGTTTATCAAATCACTGTACACACTAAATTTTTCTGGGATGCATTTCACAGAAATTGCATGCTAAAAGTAATTTCATGAGTCTCAGTTCCTAGTTTGCAGAAAATTTTGTCTTTAAAGATGAATACGTTAGGGAGACTACTAAATGAGCTAAACCTACCATCTGCACAGCATAACCAGCAGCACCTTTACCCTGAATTCAAACAGCACCTAAGGGGACAAAACTACATAAACAATTTTAGAAATCGCAGTAATCTCAAACCATTAGGAGCCCCTCCTCATATGTTCAAATTTAAAATTCAGGAGTTGTCTTAAACTTCTCTATTAGCTCAAACAACCTTACATAACTTCACACCTACTGCAGCAAGAGAAGAAACTATGCACAAGCACAGCTGGTGGCACATTCATTGTTCCGTGGAAATTGCCCTGTGGATAGTCTCCCAACAGGATTTCAGTCCTTGGTGGAAAGTGGTCAGGTGTCTTTCAGGAAGGTGAAAGACAAAAGCCTGAAGAAACAAAATTACAGTGAGCAGCTGAAATGCAGCAGCTTCTGGCCATGCACCCACAGGCAGCATTCTCGCCTACAGCTGGTGTGAGGATATTTACATAATGATTCTGGAGAGCTTTGGCAAGGATGGCAAGTGCCAGTCAAGGCTCCTGAGCCAATTCTACAAAATTCTAAACTTGCGAGCAAATCTGTATGCAAAGACCTAAATGCATGGGATTTAGTGGTAGACTCTTTTCCATTCAACCCAAGAGCTGTGATGAGAACATCCACTTGGACCTGTTCCATCAAGAAACACCAATCCAAGTAAGTTTAACACTTAACAGCATTACAGAGACTCACTCAACTGCAGCACATAAAAATTGCAGGGTTTTAACCCTATTTTGAAAATAAATGCAAAAATAAATTTCCCCAGATTAAACATACTCAATTGTGAGTGAAATTTTAAATTCTTTTTCTAGAATTGTATTAATTACAATATTGGATTTGTGCAAATATAGAAATGAAAGTGCAGGAAATAAATTCAGAATTTCATGTAGGTAAAGGATGTCTACAAGCTCTGCTCCTCTCCTCTTCCCTCACCCTGGTCCCATCCTTCCTGGGATTGTACTGAATATAACCTAGCTAAGCTTCAAATTTGAACACTTTTGTTGTATTTCAGTGTGTTTAAAGAACCTCCTGCACTACCCACTGGGATTGTTCTTTTTCCTATTTGTTAGTTTCACGTAAGCAATAGCACTGTGTATAGCTCAAAGCCCTGTTCCGAAGAGCCAATTTGCGCTGATTGTGCTTATCTTCAAAATGGCAAAGCAGAAGTAGGAATAGAGGTGGAGGGGTGTCGGGGTCCTCTCTTATGTGTCTCTGCCCCGACACGGGGAAAGGTGGTTCTGGGCGGCCGCGATTTCGAAGGACGAGTCTGGACTCTCAGAACTGACAGCATTCCAGGGTTTCCGAGCCCCCCAGGGGCTCCCCTGGTGTCTCTGCACATCCACAGTGATGTGCTGAGATCCCACAGAGGGGTCAAAAACAAGACAATCATGAAACCACACTAATTGGTACAAAAACTGTAGGACTGATAGACCTGAGTGCTTTTCATTTTCCTAAGCAGACCGGAGTTCAAAATGGTACTACTTTAACCAACCTGGCTTGCAGAAGTCATAGTCATCTTCCAAAGTATCACATTAAACATCTCTGATGAGCCTAAAACAAGGTATGACAGAAAGTAGACATCTAATTTTATAACCATCTAGTTTTGTAACATTAGCAGTGGAGCTACAGAGCGGGAAAGATACCAGACTATGTAACTTCACTTTCCTCAAATAAGAAATGTTTAGCTTAGGAGCCTAGACAACCTAACCACCTGCAGAGGTTTGGAAGGATCTAGACACTTCAGTTAGGGTTGGAGGTCATGCAGTCTCCCTTCCACCAGGAGACAGCCCAGGCAGGTAAAGAACCCTGCTTAAGCTTTGCACAACTTAAGGACCCCTTGTCTCACTCATGAGCGCCTTTAACAGTCTAACAGCCACAACTGTCTGGTCAGAACTGTCAGAAGCCTCTAGGAAGTGAGCAACCCAGATGAATCCTTCCTCACTGAAGCACACTGCTGTTAAATGTAAGCCAGGAATAAGCTTTGATCTCCCACTGTGCAAGCAGTTAAGAAAGCCAAAGGACCCTCCCCCAGACAGACAAGTCCCACAAAAGTTGTCTTTATGGTAAAGAAAGCTATTTCTGCCCTAAAAAATTTGCCTCATCTGCACTGTGAAGTGTGCAACAAGGCATTCAAGCACTTCTCCCCTCAACCAGTTATGGGCAAATAAAGCTCTGCATTTGTTAGTTGCATCTGGAAGAGACCACACATTGACTTTGAGTCCTGAAAACAGATCATTTCAGTAAACACACCTCACTTATCAAAGCAGCTGTCATTTAACTTCCATGCTACAAAAGTTATACAAAAGCACCATTCTGCTCAATTAATGTTCTCCTTGGGAAAGCAGTAATGATACTAGAACACCACAAAGCTATTTCAGACTCTCAGTAAATCCATATCAGAAGTACTTATTTTACAAGCAGTAAGGCTTTTTCTTACCTACAAACCAGCCCTACAAAACTCTGCTTGAAATCTCCACACTGTGCTCCATCAGTTCTTTCTCAAGCATTACTACCAGGAAAAAAAAGACCATGCCAGACCCAAAGTCTCTGCTACACTACCACAACCCTGCAACCTCCAGTGACTCTTGAGTAGCAGCAGATGAGAGTTCAAGAAGCAAAGAAAAGATTTCTCATTCTTAGTTATGTTGGCTCAGCAGGTCACACAAAAAGCTGTGAACACTTACTTTAGCAACAGCTATGATGAAAATAAACAGGTCAACAGCTATGATGAAAATAAACACAAAACACACAATTTGGACACCAAACTACAGCATAATAAGGAGAAAAATTACTTCAAAAGTCTATGTTATAAGTATGTTGAAGTTCAACACTGCCACAAAAGAAGAGGAAATGTATGAACTTTGAAAGCAAAAACTACCTTTTGCAACAGCTACGCAAATATACACAGATGAATTTGCACAATTGGACTAAATTGTTAGGTATTTCCTTCCCCTTGCCTGCACTCCTAAAGTAAACATTTGTCTGGCTTTTTTTTAACCACTGATGGAGTGTGGGAAGGGTACTCATCATTTAGCCAAGGTTTTATACCACAAAAAAAAAAAAAAAAAAAAAAAAAAAAAAAAAAAAAAAACCCCCCACGGGGGAAAAAAAAAAGATATAAAAAA
>NW_024523822.1:3588687-3744008 GCF_017590135.1 Pyrgilauda ruficollis
GAGCTCATTCTTCACAAAAAAAAAAAAAAAAAAAAAAAAAAAAAAAAAAAAAAAAAAAAAAAAACCCACACTGTGGATTAAGTAAGTGATATGGAAAATGGCTCACTCATATATGCCAAACACAGCACCTGAGCTCAAGAAAGGCCTGTCCTGGTAGCTCTGAAACAAACAAGCTGCCTTTTGCCACAGCTGAACTCTCAAACACAGCAGCTACCTCTTTTCCCCAGGCAGCAATTACAGCTTCACGTCCCCTTTAGACCAGTCTAAAGTGTGACTGACAAAGGAGCCCTGACTTTCTAGTGCCCCTTCGTGCAATCTTCTTTCCCTGGCATCAAGAGTAGTATTTTCTTGGCCAACAAACCAGGTAAAACTCACCAAGCAAGACCTGAATTCGTAAGCAGGTCAGTCATCTGGCTAACCATGCAGCTCCACAAGCCCTGGCACAAGCTGAAAGCTTGAGAACTGCAGTGTTCCTTTAAGAGCAGCCTGCATTTAAGCCAGCCTAAAGCAATGACGTAACTTCAGGGTTAGTAACACAGTGGTCATCACAGTGGGTGAAGTTCGCAAATGGCAATCATAGAAAACCTTTCCAAAATACACGTTTATAAGCACAACAATGTGCATTTTCTGTTCTAAGAGTTACACAATGAGGCGCAGAGAAGTAAATGAGTCATAGCTCAGCAAATGAGTCAGTTCTTTCATTTACCATATTCATGACAGGTATTTCACCATGGAAAACAATTATTTTCATAGGCCTGTTTTGTAGTCTGTCCTTGGAGGAGTTCACTGAGTGACAAGAGATTGCAACCCTGCTGGAACCAGCTCTTGGAGAATTCCCATGCTCACAGCCACACTGTGCTTCCGTATCAGCAGCATTCTTTAGGGCAGCAGGCTTGGTCAACCAGAAACATTCTCCCTCCCTAAGAAAAGGAATAGCTGGAAATATAGTTACAACTTCTGTCAGAGTTTAAGGCCTTTATCACTTATAACCTTTCTCAGGCAACCTAAGGTTACCTGCCTTAAGAAAAAGACAGACATCAGGCCTGCAGTTGCACCTGAAATCCGTATTTACAAAGACCAGAAACTACCTACCTTATTCAGCACGCCACATCTACACAGGTTTCGCAGGCTGGTACAAGAGCCTCCAAACAGCTGACATGCATCACTCAAGTCAGTGGAGGCCCTGTGCTGCTGCACCACATCAGGGCTTTCAAGTTGTCACCACCACACTGGACACCACTGTTAGACACCAACAGCCCACAAACATCTCGATAGCCCCCTGCTTGCAAATATACCCATTCCTGACAGAAAGCAGCTGACCAAAGTTGCTTTTACCTGTGCAAGAGGAGCTGTTCAATGCAGAGAGTATGGTGTGAGGGCAGTGTGCTCTGCAGAGAATAAGCTGGTCAAAGGTCTGTCCAGCTTGCATTGAACATGCTGCTGCTGACTCGCATTATTTGTACCCAACCACTGATGGAAGATTAAATTGCAGGCTCCTTCTGCAGCAGTCCCATCTCCATCCCACTGTACAAATACAATATCCCCACTCTGCTTCTGATACTTCAAACCAGCATCAACTGCAATACAAGTGGATCCGCTCTTGACTTTGTAATACACAAACACCACACAGCCCAATCCCCACGCTCACGACACTTACTGCCTCACCAAGGCTGCACGACATGCTATACCTCCTGGGCTCCTGGAACAAAACACAGCCATACAAAACCCCTCATGCCTACCAATCAAGCTACATGTATGCCAGGCTAACATACAGACACTCCTTGCACTGTAATGCTGCTGATTCTCCCACCTCACCCATTAACTTTTGCCTGAGGTGCTTCCATTATATCACACCATCTTGTCCCACATCACCCTCCCGATCCCACGATCCCACAACGGAAGTCACTGACTACACCAAGGCCCTTGTCTGGAATGTGGTTCTGCCATTGGGCCCTTGCTGGCTCCAATGCAGTGCATCACACTGAGATGGCTTCCACCACAGTCCCCAGTGGTAATGTCTTCTGGATTCAGGTTCCTGTATCTTTCAGCACTTTCACAAAATGTTGATTCCCCTCCCAGAAATTTTTACAGATTTTTGTGCTTCTCCTTTTACTTCCTTTCAGAGCTTAGTGTCTCATTGCTCAGTCATCTTCCTCTGCTTCCGCCTTTCAGATGTTTCTCAATATTTGATCTCTACTTCTTAACTTCCTTTTGTTATTCAATGAGGGAGGGGAAGATGGACCTCATAACAGGCAGAATTCACTGAAGCACATACCCATGATTCAGATCTTTCCAGTCATCCATTCTAACATTTCACTAGCTATCATTTCACACCTTGAGAATCAGTAAGGAGCAGCTTTGATCCTACTGACATCTTGCTCCCTTAATCATATGCTACATACTAGGAATATTCAGCTTTCTAGCAACAGCAGCACCCTTCCTTGTCCTGTTGAACACACACAAGTCCTTCCTTTTAAGTACAAGACTTTGGATCTCTTTGGTACTGAGATTACAATGCTCACATCTGTCCTATGTTTTTAGTCTTTACCACTTATCTTATACCCCTACCAATGTTAAGTTTGTATTTCATATGGCCTCTTATCAGCAGGAAAAGCTTCTCTAGTCCTTCTGATCACCACTGCAGCAACTCTGGCAGTTGTCTTCCTCTTTCCCCTTCCTACTTTTTGTCTGAAGAACTGTCCAATGAAGTGTGTATCACTCTTCATCAGATTCTTGTCTGCACTCCCTATTCCAGGTCAGGACAATATATAGGCTCCGGGGGGAAAAAAAAAAACCAAAATCTGTTTTTCACGAGTCTGGGTACCATAAATATTCACTGATGGGGGTAGGGGACCAAAATATGAAAACAAGTCTCTTTTTGCAATATACAGTGTTTTAAAACTAAGCCATTTAATGTCTATTCAGGAGAATTAAGCTACAATTTGGAAATAGCGTATAGTAAATGAAATTTAGTTAGAATCTACAATTTTATGAATGATTAATTAATGATATGAAAAAATCTCTCTGAAACAGTGGTACAAGAACAAAGAAAAAAATGGTTTTGTTATACCACTGGCCAAGCTTCCATCATGACTGAAAAGAAGCAGCTTCTGCTAAAGTAAAATCTGACAAACACCCTTCCAACACACAGAAAGTCACCATTATCTGAAAAATCAGAGCATTACCTTTGTGCATCTGATACATCTTATTTATAAAATTGAAATTGGAACAAAAGGTTGAAAAGAGTGAGAGGACAACCACTTCATAACTTAAAACTATTTTACAATTTCAAAAGCTACAGAACAGCTAAGTTACTGTTTGCTAACCTATTTTCCATCTTGAAAGCTGTGTTTCATTTTGTAGGAAAAAGTCTATCAGCTTCCATGCATTGGCTAATACTCATTAAAAGTAGACCATATAGAGGGAACAGTCATTTAGACTACATCCTCCTTAAATATACCTCATCAGATATCCAGTGAAGTCTTTGACCTCTGCACTATCTCAGGAAGTACTACTTCCCCACTTCTCTTCTTGGCCTCTCATCTATAAAGCATTTTACTCAGCATTTTATCACCTTTCTTCTCTTCAAGAGTGTATTTAATAAAACAAACTCTTGTTTACTCCTAAACACATCTTTGCTCCCTGCTACCAAACAGTCCTTTACATTTATCATCTACAAAATTACCTAGAAGTCAAACCTGTAAACTACTGCCAGGATACATGACAATTTAAAAACTGATCACCCAAAACTGTCAGTGAAACTAAGTGGTATGCTGCTTCTAAAATTTACACACAAGACTGAAAAATTTTTTCTCAGCTTATCCCATCAGACTTGTAACAGCAACTGTTACATCATGTCCCAGTCCTAGTCGCTGCCTACCATTCATGCATTAGCACATTGAGCTGAAGTCACCTCTGTTAATTCATGGGTATTCGTATTTGACAAGGAAAGCTGCATGATGGTGCACTCATCACCATATCATGGCTCACAATAACAAAAAGATAAAAAACAGCCACGCATTTTTATGTCATCCTCATCCCCCTGCTGTGGAGGAAGCAAAATTGAAGTTTTGGGCTTCTTTATAATATAGCAACACAAAATCCAGAAACAGAATGTAACGTACTTGATATTTTATTCCCAAGGCACTAACTGTAGACAGTTTGCAAGGTTTCAGTTTACGATCTAAATCAATGGAAGAACTGAGACTCATTTTGCATATACCACAGCAGCAGCACAGCCAGATGTCATTAGTAATAACAGTATTTCAGAATAAAAGTGTTCCATTTTTTTTCTTTTTCTTGAGCTAATATATTAAACAATTCATTTAGACTATTGATTTTTCCCTGTTCTTGAACTTTTAAAATCAGTAGACTCTGCAAAATTGTCCTAAAGAAGAACAAGCCATGTTTAATCCAGTAAGTATGGTCACTAAATTCAGCTTTGTAAATATGCAAATGAGTATTTCACTAAGACTACTTTCCACCCTCCCAAAATACTGCATTGTATTCCACCAATAGCAGAAGCAAAGTCTGATGGAACTGCTGTGGAAGCAACCAACAAACTTACAGTATAGTCCTCCACTAAACTGATTTCCTCATATTTTCCAGAAGATCCCAAGATTATCTGTAAGTGTATTTGGTAATGAATTCTTAACATAGATTCTAACTGCTATCCTTTCATAGCCACAGCAGCACGTAAGTCAAAGAAAGGACCAACCATCAAGCATATGAAACTCTGAAGATCACACTACCTGTATTTATTTTTACTACTGACAAACATATAAATTCCATCATTAATCACTGAATATGGATCAGTGTTCCATGCACATCAGCCTAGTCAAAATATCGAAGCTGAATGCAGAAATTAAAAACTTTTAATTCAACTTAAAATTTAAAAATAAAGCTTAAGAGCCACTTTTGACAAGGGCAAGCTAGAAGCTGAAGTGTTTGAGTTTAAAAAGTTTGTGCTGTCTTGCACACATAGTGGAACACTGCTATGCAGAAAGAAGGCAGGCCACTAGCATAAAAGAACAAAGAGTCAAACTCTAAACACACAGAAACAAATCTGAGAGCCACTGCTGAAGCCTTTAACCCAAAGCCAAGCTTTTAATACAAGCTTATAAACATTTAAATACTTGGAATACAGGCAAACTTGATCCTTTACTCTGTTACAAGCTGTACATTTGTAACATTCTGTAAGGGTTTATCCAGTTTTAAGTGCCTTGATGGTTTAATGTTTTTCATTTTATTAGTCAGTGTAAACTAAATATTGTAGTCAGCTGCACAATTCCTCCATAGTTCCTGCACTGTGACTGCATTACTATTGGCTGTCAGTAACCAGTTAGCAGTTAAATTTGGCACACATACAACTAAGTGTCTCATTTCTTAGAAGTCATACAGGTACACAACAGTTGATTTTTCAGGTCTTTAAAAGAATCATTTAAATGCAATTAACTTTTGTGAAAAAATAAAGTAAAAAAGACAATAAAAATATTTTTTAACAAGTAAGTCTGTGAAATACCTTACTACACCATTTCCCACGTTACTTTTCCAGTGATGCCAAAATGTATTAAAGGTCTGACACCAATTAACTATGAAAGGTGACTTATGTGAACAGGTGGATTGTTAAATCAACTACAATAAAAGGTAAATCACTTAAATTTTTAGAACATTGATTCAGTACATGAGCTTCCTATTTATCTGGTCAGCTAGCTCTACTAGTGCAAATTTAAACTTATTGACAGGTTTTACTGCATCCTTCCAATTAGCATCATACTTTCTCAGCCATTGCCCTTGCATTTCCAAAGCAAAACTTCCAGGTATTTAGACTGTCAAATACACTCACTTGCAAAGAGGAATGGAGGCTTACAGTAAAAAATAGTAACAAATAAATAACCTTAAAAAGCCACGAATAAAAAAATTACACTCTCCTTTTTAAAGCATGTAATGATGTGTATCACAATTACTTTAAAATATATTTTAAACACTGCTGAAATCTGCCCTCTCTGAATATTTGGTTTTCACTTTTCAGAGGTGTTTAATAAAGTGTTGGTATAAATTCCACATTAGGAGACTCTTTAGTCTATACTGAATTGTGTCACATCAAAAAAAGTCTTTTGTATGCCCACTCATCTCTTACAGCAGGCCTTTTATCAGTTCTGACTTAACCACAAAGGAATTCTCTACAGTGTAGTTACTATTAGAAGGCTCGACTCCTCCAGTCTGTTTGCACATTTGCAGAATTCAGTCAGAAAACATCTATTTTAAGATGGTGATTTATATCTCAGCTTTTCCAGACTTCCTGGCCCTCCACAGCACAGCCAAGGCAACAAAGACTGGATGCATGTTGCTGTTTCAGAGGACAGCAGGGTAATGTGCCACAAGGCCATCACATAAATCATAGTAATTGGCATGTAGCTGGAAGGAGAATGCAAACCAGTGTACAGCACCAGCCAACACTGCCAGTGATCCAGGTCACAGAAGGTTATGAAGCCATGTCAAGGGCTGCACACATACCCAGCTGAGAACTTTTTACATACATTGTCTTGGACAGTAAACCAACAGCAAAAACTGGAAGTTCAAGGAGACAGGTCTCTCAAAACAACTGCAGTTGCTGGACAGCACTCAAGTATTCACGTGCTGTCAGGCTAACTACATTCCAGGCAATCAGAATTCACATTAAATCTGTAAAGCCACACATGATAGCTTTTTAAAATTTCAAATTAGTTCATGTCACAGACAGCATATTCATAAATTAGGATACCTTTTGTCAGTTGAAATAGCGTCGCCCTTTTTTGACTTGGCTTTTGGGTTTTTTTTTTTTTTAATGCAATAAATTCTCCTACCTTACCCCTCAAGAAAATAAGCTAAAGAGAAAGCAAGTTAAGGAATGTCAGCAGCTTTCCGAAACTTTGCACTCATATTTACACTACTACAGAACTTCACACTTTATCTTGACATCATGAGATTACCTAGACAGCAGGTGACACTTAAATTGAACTCGTGCAGACATATCTCAGAGCACACCATCTACTACAGTTCATCCTTCAACAGTAAGAACTGCACCTGACAGTCTGGCACATTTTTTCACATGAATTTTTTTAATTAGAACTTGACCAGAGTCTTAAGTAATGATTTGATTTTAATGTCATTTATAAAAGCAAATGATACAGCAAAATGCAGCAACTACCAAATGATTTTTAAGGAAACTAGTTTGTCTGATTATGACTTTTAAATAGCCCTCTGTCACACACACAGATTTGGCATTTAATTAATAGTTCGCCTCTGAAAGTCAGCACACAGAGAAATAGAGTAAATGCAGGCATCAACTGCTGGCATGACAAGTGGCTCAAATTCAAACATTGCTACATACCAAATCATCGGATCATATACAAAGATGGAATCACTTTCTAAAAGCAATGGCAGCTTTGAAAATGAAAATTGTTTTCTTGGAAGTAAGGAAAGCCTTGAAATTAAGGGGAAAAGAGAACATAAGAAACATGAAAACTGACCTAAAACACACAATGAAAAATTTTGTTACATGAACCAAATACAACACTCTTATATAAAACAAGATTTCTTCATCTAAAACTTGTGATGGCAAGAAATTAGCAATTATTTTCCTTAAAAAATAAATTAATTCAATAGTAGTACTGACATTGTCCAATTACATTTACCCTACTATTCACAATTACACAAGAAGATTGTATATACAAGTTTTATTTTTGTATCTTGAAATCCCTCTAAAATACTTACACTCTCTTGAAATCATGAATAGATATTTTTAGACAGCCTGAATTAAACGCAGGAGCTGATTTACAAAGCTTTTCCACCTTTAGCGATCTGGTCTTGAAAGACAGCTTTTTTTTTGCTTCTGTCTATCTTTTTTTTCAGGGTATCCAAAGAAATTATTCAAGGTCAAGGATAGTCTGTTAGAGCACACGCATAGAAAATAGCTTGCATATTCACCAATTAACGCATTGCATTCCAAATCCTACAAGGAAACTACAATACATTAGATGTCTCCCTTTCAGGAACAATCATTTAAAAATCAACTTACTGGCTTCTGTTCTGGAACTTGGAAATATCAGTAGTTATTTCTTAGAGCAAACTGAAACTGGAATCAATGAAGGCATTTTCACAAGACTCTCTACTAGGCTTGGAACTAAGTCAAAAAAATTCCAGCAAAAAGTCAGACATCATTTGTTTACACCCATACCATAATATTGTATTAACAAATTCTGGATTATTTGTTTTTTTCATACATTCCTAACCAAACCCAAAAAAGTTCAACACAATTGTTATTTCAGCATGTCAGCACACAAAATTCTCCTCTTTAAATAGGCAATATTTAACACAACCTTTTCCCCTTGGAAAAACTTCACTACACATACCAGAACAATTTGGTATCACAGGTCAAAAAAGGTTAACACTAAACACAGTGCCTTCACTGCTGCTAATGACAGCCTTAGGTTTGTCACACAACTTGGTATTACTTTCATTAAGTAAATCCTTTTACTAAATACATCTGTCCTACAGGTTTCATCAACAACTACATATATATATAGCACACACCAGTGAGGATCACCATATCTGATAAAAGTTGCAGTTCAACTCACAGCACAGTACAACATCTGTGTCACCTTTGTGAATAAAATACTTGGTATGGTTTTATTGAAAGGAAAAAAACAGTGTTTCATGTTATACCACTGGCACTCAAACAACTGAGTCCCGAAAGAAGAGAAACTAGTTTTGTTTTACTTGCTCTGCCATTTCAGAAAGTTGTTGGAGTTGTTGGGGTTTTTTTTTTTTCAGTAAAGATGGCTAGGAAGAATCAAAATTTACCTCAAATCATTGTCCACCAAAAGGATCTGAAATCTGCTGACTACAGTACAAGTTCCACCAGAACTACATGCAGCCACCAATTCGATTTTCTAAAGCCTTCACCTGCTCCTGATGGAAAAAAAAAAGGGCTTCTCCTGGTTTTGAAAGCAAAACAATCTCCAGTCTTTAACTTAAGAACAAATTAAAGAAATATCAGTGACCTTCAACTACTATTTAAGAAAGGAGAAATTTTACTTTGCTGTTCTATAAAAAGCATTTTGGTTACATCCCCCAACCAGGTATCCCTGAGGGGCTTCCAAAACACAAGCCTGCAGCTCCAAGCTAATGATGCTCTTCAGATGAACCTCCTTCTACAGACAAGGCAGCTTTCTATCTTATAATATTAACATCATATTCTAGAGCTGTGGCGAGTGCCAGTCAATGAATTCTTTAGATTTTCCTTCCCTCCAACTCACTCCCTTGTCATTCATACCTAAAAGCATGACTTACTGCAGTCACAGAGCCTTATGCTACCATGGAAAGGGCTCTAACTCCTTTAAGAAAGGCCCGTATGAGCAAACAGGGTCTACGCAACAAAGACAAATCTACCTCAAATTACCAACAGACAGGGATACTGTAAGAGTCCTTGTATGACATATCAAAAAATTCTCAAGTACTTCTAATGCGGCTACAGCAGTGAAGCTGAGTTTTACAGCACTACAGCCAAGGCAACCTCTGTCTTTCCCCAAGCAAGGGTCATACCAGCAGAGGCACAGGGGTTTATTTCTTCTCCTAGAATAGCTGCATTAAGGGCTCTCGCCAGGTCAGCTGTGCTATTGAGGGATCACACCTCTTCCTAACCTTGACAGCCAGAGCTGTGACGACAATACAGTACTGTGTACTAATTCAGGACTAACCTCAGAAACCAAATATACACTTCACCATCTAAAACTGTCTGCTTGCTCCTGGCATTTTGAAAATTTGGCCAAATGAAACACAGTCGATTTCTAATTTTCCTTCCAGATTGTTGTATTTACTCACAAAGTGCTTCCTTATTTAGACTTTAATTTTTACTAAAAATACTTGAAGTAAGTTAAACACATGCATGGTAAAAGAGTTGTTTTGTGCAGTTGGGAAGGTTTGCTTTAGGAACCTGCATTCTCTGGCTCTTTTGAAATAAACTAAAAAAGTAAAACTTTCATGTTGAATTGAAGCATATCAAAGAGATATAAATACATCAATAAGTTAGATGCAAACTGAATTCTGAAACCATTTTCTTTGGAGAAATGCCTTTCAAAATTAAGTGATGCTAATTATTATGCTAGGACAGCACCAATAAACTACAAAATAGGCCACTAGACAACCGTACTGCCCGATTACCAAGAACATTATTTGAGTGTATCACTAATACATCATCTTCATTTTATCTCGGATTTTCTTTACAACAATATAACACACAAGAGACTAAGTTGGTAGGCATGAAGGAGGATCACATGAAGATTTTTAGCAAACCTTAGAGACAAGGTTTGGGAAATCTTCCTGCTTAAGATTATTTACCATGATAAAATAGTCAGAATGTTTATTCAGGACTGGACTGAAAAACTTAACATGCAAAATTCAGAAGCAAGTGGTGCCATTTAACTACCGCAGAACTGAAATTTATGCGTCTCTCAAATCAAGTCCCACATTCCCTGTTTATAGTAATACTTCAGGTTACAAGTAGGGCTGTTAGAACTGATATGTAATAAAATGCATTTTGTCCAACTGCACTTTTCCATAGCTCAACAGTAAACATTTACAGAGTTTCCATTACTCATACTGCAAAGAACATAAGTTCACATTTATACGGTCACTAAACATGCACTTACATAAACTTAATTCTAAGTTTTCATCAATGCTACATATTCAGCTGTATTATATGGAACCAATTCCATTCTCTGCCCAGCATAACTCACTCTAGACAGGAATTGCCTTTCACAGCTGCACCTTTCTGCTTCACTAGGAATATCTTGTCAGCAAGACCCCAGTCTTAATTGCACAGCTACCTACCCAAATTACAGCAGGACTTACCCAAGTCCTCCACAACTCCCTCACCAAAGGCCTCTGTCAAAACAACTGACATCTTTCATATCACCGATTTCCACTACTATTTTTGCAAGAATTTCAAAGGAGGCTCACATAAGGTTGGGGGGGGGGGGGGGAATACAACAAAGCAAATGTATTTTCAGCAGTAGGTACAGTATTTGTTTGAAATGCATTTAAAGGTTCCAAAAAAAGCAGTCAACACTTAAGTCATATTCATGCATATTTTCTTTCTTTCTTTACTGACCCTTGCCAACATTGCTCAATGCCCTCACATTTGAAGACACATAAAAAGTTGCTTTTTTCTTTCACAACTACTTACTGAGGCCTGTTCCACTGCTGAAAGCAAGCAAAGCAAAGTCCTCGCTGGGTGTCTGCCTCCTAGAGAGGACTGCACTTTTTATTTATTGCCCCTTGGCTTTATTTTCACAGCGAATTCCTGGCTTAAATGCAATCAGCCAAGAAACCCTCCCTATGTGCACTCCTGTCATTCCTAATCGCTTGCAAACAGAATCAAGTGCAAGCAAAAGGGAAAAAAATCTCAGCACTGCCGACCAAATTAAAAAAGCCCTACTTCTGGTTTTGCCAGTCCTGAGGAACCACAGATACACCTCAGACCCCTTGGAAAGAGAAAGTTAAAAGATTAAATTTAAAAGAAAGTTGATTAAAAAAATTAAATTAAAAAAAATAAAAATAAAGTCCCCCTAGGCAGAAGAGAGGGGCACTAAGCCTAAGAGCAGGAGGGTCACATCTTCCCTTCGGAAAAAAGCCTGATAGCACATTTGCAAGGTGCCCGCCAAGTCAAACCCGCAGCAGGCAGCACCGAGGTTTTGGGGGAGTGCGAAGGAGGGAATCCCAGCGCCCCACATGCACACAAACACCCCGAGCCGCCGCCGTCAACAAAAGGCGAGCAGCAGCCTCTTTTGTCTGTCTTCCCCTTGTAAGGGGAGGAGGAGGGGAAACGACAGAAAACTGAGAGGGGGGAAACAAAAAGAAAAAAGAAAAAAAAAAAAAGACGCAAATAAACATGAAAATGAGAACAAAGTGGCCGGGTCGCACAAAGAGCATCACCACCGGCGGAGGGGACTATCTGCCGGGGGCGGCTCCTTTTCCATTCAAGGAATAGAAGGGGAGCCGCCCCCAGCAGACAGCCCCCACAAAAGTGGGGGAATACCCACCTCTGCAGCCCTTTAAACACTGGCAGGGAGGAGTTAACCAAGGGAGCCCGCAGCGGGTGAAGAACAGCGGCAGGCGGCTGGGCTGGGGGTGAGGAAGAGGAGGGGGGTATTGTTCCAGTAGGAGGAAGAGCTTCGTTTTCCCCTCCTTGTCACGAAGCCGCTCATCCTAAAGCACCCCCCCTCCAAGTCATACCACCCCCGGCGGGGCGAATCGCGCCCCCTCCCTCCTGCTCGTCGCCGCTGCCCTAGAAATGCCTTTGTTCGCGGATCCCCCCCGCACTCCCGCTGCCGGGGTCTCGCACCGCTTTTATGTCTTTATTTTGGACGGCAACGCATCCCGCCCCCCCTCCTTCCCCCGCCGGCCGCCCTTCTGCTGATTCATTTCCACCGGCGGTCCCCCTCGGGATGGGGGGGCGGCATCTCCTCGCTATTGTGGCTCGAGGAAAAGCGATGACCCGGATTATCGGGGGTGGACGCTGGTAGGAGGGCAGAGCCAAACGGGATTACACAGGCTGGATTACCGGGAGCGGGCACGGCGCGATGCGGGGCTGCAAGTTAAAGGGACAGGCGGGAGCCGTGTCCGTGTCACGGAGGCAGGGAGCCACAGCGCGTCCCGGGCACGAGGGGGAGGAGACCGGCGGAGGAAGTTGCCCGGCCCACGATACAGCCGGGGAGTGAAGGGATCGCACGGGCCGGGCCGCAGGCGGTGAGCTGCGGCGGAGAGAGAGGGACGGCAAGAGGGTGACACGCAGGGGGAGACCCGCGGCCCCAAGCGGCGGCGGCCTGGTCCGGGAACGGAACCGGCCGGTGACTCACCGACTTGCAGGACGTTATCAACGCAGCCGCCGTCGAGCAGAGCGATGCCCCTGCGGAAGGGCAGCCGGTTCTCGTCGGCGGCAGCGGCGGCGGCGGCGTCCATGGCCCCGCCAGGCGCGGCGGCGCCCCCGGGACCGGCGGCGGGATCCTCGGCGCCGGTGTTGAACGAGGAGTACATACAGATCTCCCTCTCGCTGCGGGGGAAGGACCAGTAGACGATCCTGCGCTGCACCGGCTCTGGGATCCGTTCGAACCGCTCCTCCACCCGCTGGAAGGGCCACTTCTCCGCCACCTTGCGAGCCGCGATGTCCAGCAGGGACTCGGGGCTCTGGGTCTTGCCGAGCGGCAGCAGCCCCAGGGCGGCGGCGGCAGCTGCGGAGGAGGGTCCGGCGCAGAGCGCGCCGCCGCCGGGCCCGGAGCCGCCCGCCCGCTGCCCCGGCCTGCAGCCCGAGCCATAGCCGGGTCTGCAGCAGAGGCGCTTGGCGGGGTGGGGGAGCTGACCGCGCTCCGCCATGATCGCGCCGCTTCTAAGCCGACAGCGGAAGTGGCTGTACCCTATAAACGGCTCCAGGAAAGCAGCGAGGGCCCGCGAGCCCCCGGGGACACGCCCTCCTCTGCCCTTATGTGGCGAAGAGGGCGGGGCCGCGGGGGCCTCGCCGGCTGCGGGGGGCGGGGCCTTATGCAAATTGGCGTCACAACGTAAATAGAACGGCGGGGCGGGGGGAGGGGGAAGATCGAAGGGGTGGCGCGCGCTTCCGCCCTCCGCCTTGCCAGCCTCTTCTCCCGTTGATGTCACGCGCGCAAGCCCTGGCGCGCCCTCGCGCGCGTGGTGGGAAAGGGGGGCGTGGCCGGCGGCGCCCCCCCCTCTGCAGCCATATAGGGAATGGAATGCGGGGGTGGGGCCGCCGCCGCGGCCTGAACCCGGTCACCTCTGCCGGGAAAGCCGGAGGGGCGGGCCGCGCCGCGCCGACGGGAAGTACGGCACCAGCTGCGGCCGCGCCGGGCTGAAAGACCTGCGCTCCTGCTTCAGAGGTGGGCCCCTGGATCAGGAGCCCAGATGCACGCACATAACAAGCTCTTGAGCTACATGAGTGAGGCGCGCTCCAAGATGTGTTGGTATTGAGTTTTGTGGGGAGTTTCACTTTCCTTCTATTAGCCGTAGTACGGTAAAGGTCGTCATCCTGGTGCCAGCGCCCGGCTGGCTCTGCAGAGGGCTTGGGAGCGCTCCGGGAGAGCCGAGACGCGGGACAGGGCGGCACGGAGCGGCAGTGAGTCGTGACACAGCGGAGGGTCAGGGTGTTTTCGGTGATCTTTAAAAACCGTGCCGTTCGGGTCCGTGCCGGCGCCTCAAACGTATGTATAGAGATAGCTAGATGTGTACGTATGCTGAGGGTGCCGAGGTGCTGCTGCCGCCGCCGCTCCCGGAGCACCGAGCGCATGGAAGCGGCGCGCGGCGCGGATCGGCCGAGCGGCTGTGGGCTGCGTGTCGTTGCGGAGCAACTGCGGTTGACTCCTGTTCCACTAATTAAATTTTAAAGTAAATATTTTTGGCATTTTGGAATTTTATCTGGGAAATGGGATTACGCCTTGATGCTTCATGGTAGAGCAGGCGCCATTTTTTATTAATCGAATTTAAAACAAAATTTGTTATTAATTAAATATTTCGGAACTGTAGCTTCTAAGAGGCATTTTTTGGCGGCTGCAGTTGCAAACAGCACTTACTCGCCCGGCGAGCAGCCCTTTGCTCGCGTGCCGTGCCCTGCAGAAGCCGGAATTGGAGCGGCTTCCCTGCGGCAGGCTGGTTTTCCCAGACAGACTACATTTTCCATGATGCAGCGCAAGCCGCCCCCAGCGGGGAGGCGGCTCCGTCAGGGAATGCGGCGGAGGAATGTCAAGCGTGCCCGGCATAAAATCTGAGAGGTGCAAACAACATCGCCTTGGCTCGAAACTTTGTCGTCTCCTTTTTGTTTGCACCAACCCCCCCCCCGCCCCCCCGGCTCCACCTCCGACTTATTTTGTAGTCAAGCGATTGAAAAGCTTTGCAGAAACTGCATTTCCCCTCAAAAGTGGGTGGGAAATTGAAACTTATCAGACTCGCTGACTGATTTTTCAAGAAAGCTTGGCAGAAACCTTGAGATGGTTTAGAATTTGCACATATTGGGGAAGGAGTGAAGTGTATGCTTTCAAACTTCTAAACAGTAACAGTACTTGGAAATTTCACGTGTGGAGAATTTTTTTACATCTAGGTATAGACCTGAGTTTTTGGTGTGGGGGGAGGGTTAGGGTTGGTTTTTTGCTTTTGTGTTTGTTTTGATTTTTTCTGGTTTGGGTTTTGTTGGTTTTTTTAATTATTATTTTTCTGCTGCCAGTTGCTGATACTAAGAAAATGACAGATTATTTTTAACCAAGTAGCTTAAACTGCAGAATTATTTTCTGCACGATTTGGTTGGGTTTTTTTTTTTTTTTTCTTTTTGTACATACTATAAAATTGGGCTTTTTTCCTTTCGGATCATGAAATCTACCTTCTGTGTAGAAATGAGTTTAAACTGATGCTTGTGTTTCTGGCTATGGACTTCACAAAATAGTTACTCTTGAGATGCCAGTTTCATAAATTCATAGATAGCTTGCTAGAATATTAACTGTCTTCTCATTTTAGGCATGTTTTATAAATGTTCTGCTGGATTTATAAACTTAACTCTAACAGAATTTTGGAAGTGTTAGGAATCCTGAATGCTGCAAACCAGAGATGAGCTTGTAGTACTTTCTTTTACTATTAATATGGTTTTCATCTCAGCGTTTCTGAGAGCAGAGATATTTAATATGTAGACAGTAGGAAAAAGGAAAAGAAAAAGAACTTCATGATTGCATGTGTGTGAGAGAAGAAAATTATTTTTCACTCCATCACTTATTCACGAGTAATGATTGTTCACATGTCAAAGCAATTTTTATTCTCTGTTCTACCACTATTTCCACTTTAAATAAGCGTTTAGCAAGTCAGTAGAAATACTCTTCCAAATGGGGTAATGGCTGTTGTTTACTGGATCTTAGCCACCTGCTGCAATAAAAATAACACTAATGCCACTGGAAGAATTCTTCATGTCATAGTTGAGAAATTTTACAATAAAAACCAAAAAGAGTGAGAAGAGTGACAATGAACAACAAATCATCCATAATAAGTTAACCTATGTGTCAGTTATCTCAACTTAGTCTTTCTTCTTTCTTTACAGATCTGGGCAGAAATTTTTAAATCCACTAAAGAAATCCCAGAGAAAAGCAGGAGGAGTTCATGGATCCACCTCTTTCATCTCTCTACCCCTCATCTGGAGTATCTACTTCCTATTGAGTCTGTGTATATTAACAGATACACAGAATGTGGGTGAATCTTTTTAGTTTCTGGGGTAAGGAGCAGACAAGCAAGCAAGAGGCATCTTTGCTCTTGTCATGCCACCACAGGCACCAAATGTGCTCCACTTTTGGCTCCAGCTGCACTGGCATAGCACTTGAACAACTTGCAAATGTTCATCTGAGGCTGAACTTTTGTCCTGCCAGGTTTGCCCCAAGTTCCCTCCACTTTCTGAAATCAAGTGGGAAGATGTGTTAACTGCAGAAAATAAACCAGGAAGTGTTAAAGCCATATCTAAGCTACTTTAATTGCTAGTTAGTTTTTCTTTCAGTGGATGTTCTCGAGGGAAGACCTTACCGAGCTGAGTATTTCTTGCCTCTGTTTCCATCTCACCGTTTTGGGAACTTTCTATTCCAGAGCTACACAGAGAGGAAGGAATGGCTGCAAAACAGCAAGCTTAATTTGGCTAACTTCCTGCGTGTAATAGAAGGCTATTCTGTGAGCTGCTTGGAAAAGCACCCTTGGCCACACGCAGTGAAATTCCTTCCTAATAATCTTTTCAGAGCATTAGGCCAGTTGCAGTCAGTTTTGCTCATTACAGTAAAGTATAAAAGGCTTGAACATTTCACCAGTTGTGTTGATCTAAAAGGAAGTTACATACAGCTGCACAGTTGTCTTTGTGTGAAACAAGGTCTAAATGTAGAAAAATGATGGCAGGCGACATAATGCTGGCCAACATAAGTCACCCCAGTGGTTAAATCTTATCAGGAAAGTCGAGTCCTGGCATTCCTGCACTAAAGCTGGACAAGGGTCTGGATTCATGCACTGCATAAAATATTTCTAAACTCTCAGAGGGTAGGGGGTCAAAGACAGAGAAGGAGACTTGGGAATGGAGGATGGAGGGTTCTTAGAGCTAAAGCTGTAAGGAAAAAAAAACAAGAAAAATTGAGTAGACAGGACTAAAATAATCAAAACAAGAAAGAATGATAGGCCTACTGAAACAACTGGGTTTACAATGCTAAACCAAATCTTTTTTAACCTGTTTCTCTGTGCCTTTTTAGATAACAAGAGGTTTCATTTCTTGGAAGAAGGCTGTAGGTTTTACAGATAACAAATGTATTCTAACATTGTGTGAAAGCTTAAAAAACACTGCTGTATGTAAAGGCAGTGAGTATCACTGTACTTTGCAATGTAGTGAAGCTGGGAATTCAAATGCGGGAAAAGCAGATGGAAATGATGAGTGCTGATGAAATTACCATCTTAAGATTGGTTGGTGGAGAAAATAGTGTAGCTGGTCAGTCTTCAGTTTTACAGTGTTTTCATAAAACAGTTTCTTTCATTATGTTCAGAGGCAATTTTTAATTTAAGGCCTAAAAAAAGAACTTTTGCCTTTTGCTAGCCTTTTAAATCAAATACTCTAGGATAAATATTGCCAGCTCTTTAGAGTTTCTCTGTTGAAGTGGAATAAACTGGCAGCACCGAATGAGCCCTTTCAAAGTGCAGCTTTTTATTTTGATTAAATTCCTTGTTAATTCTAAAACTGGAGTCAGAGACTGGAATCTAAAAGCATTTAGGAAAATTTACTGAAAATACTAAGCATGCTTTGCCAGTTTCCTACAACAATTAAAAGAAACAAACATCTAGAACTGGGCTAAATCCTCTTGACATTAATTTCTGTGTCCTCTGCCTTTCTGTGGCTCCATACTTAATGTATTAAGTCATTCTCAGATGGACTGAAGGGGAAGGCATTATTTGTTCCATAGTCCCAGTACTGTGTGAATTAATGCTGCTCTGTATTTCCTCAAGGACTGAGCACATTCAGTTTACATTTATTGAGAATAGATCTTGGGAATGAATTATTTCTTCCTTATAAGGAGCCTGTCAAAACCTTTCTTTCTCCCATTTCAAGGATCATAATGATTTCGTTTGGAAAAGACTTCCAAGGTCATGAAGTCCACACTTTTGAATGATCAACATTATCAACTAGACCATAGCACAAAGTGCCAGATCCAGTCATTTCTTGAACACTTCCATGGATGTTGACTCCACCACTTTCCTGAGCAGTCCATCCCAATATCTGACCGAGCCTTGTGTTGAGATATCTGTTGGGGCAGTTTAGCTCACTAAGTCACTAGGGATAAAAACATCACTGTTACAAGTAAAATGATAATGTGCAAGAAACTTCTTAAAATTAAATGTGTTGCAGTCATTTAGATGGCTCAGAATATTGAGGTCTTGGAAGACTAGAGGAATAAGAGTGCCTCACCTTTATTCAGATTTAGCATTTGCATAAAGTCAAAAGGAGAAAGTCTTGTCTCAGAGGGAACTCAGATTTAATGTCTCTCTGGGTTTGTTGTGACCTTATTTAGATCTGAGTTGCAAAATTTATAAATGCTCAAAGTAAAATCAGTATATTACCCTCACAAGTCTTCGTAAATGTTAAAGTATTATCTTTTCGTAATATCAAAATAAAAGAATTTTATGAAAATATTGGATATTAAAATATCTTTTTTCATTTATTCTCACTTTTTAGTGCAAATACATACACTTAATTGTGATTAAGTGATTTTTAAAAAAAGTTCCTCAAAACTTCATCTTCTGGTCAGACATTCTCCACCAAAAATGGGATAGGCTGGTCTAGAAGTTATCAGGTGCAATTGTTTGATCTACTAGCATGTGTAGGAATACAAATATACAGAAAGTGAAATAGGCTGGTGATTTAAAAGAGAACATTAGGGCACTGCCTTCTTGTGGATAAGCGTCCACAACTCGCCCTTTTTATCTTCTTGGGTTTTCTCCCTTTTAGCTGCACTTTAGACTTCCTTACATTGGACCAAGGAACTACTTTGCAGTGTCAGGCCCAGTAATTCTTGGGCAGAAACTCTGCATGAAGGACATGAAAACCTCAATCTGATATTGTCTTGGAGTAAAAGACATTGCTTACCTAAATTTCAACCTATAACAAAGAGAAATTACATAAACTCAAAATTTTCATAAGAGCTTTTCCACATGCTGAATGCTGGTAGAATGATTTTTTTTTTAAATGGCTGTAAATAAAAAAAAAAATTTAAAAAAAAAAAAAAAAAAAAAACCCAATATCTGACCCTAGCCCTTTAGTGGTGAAATTCTTTCTAATGTCCAACCTAAACCTCCCCTGGTGCAGCTTGAGATTGTGCTCTTGTCCTGTCACTTGTTGGCTGGGGGAGGAGCCCAGCTCCACCTGGCTGCAATCTCCTTTCAGGCATATGTCAGGAGTGATAAGGCCACCCCTGAGCCTCCTTTTCTCCAGGATAAACACCCCATCTCCCTCAGCCACTCAGGACTTGTGCTCCAGATCCTTCCTCAGCTCCGTTGCCCTTCTCTGGACCTGCTCCAGCACCTCAATGTGCTTCCTGAATTGAGAGGCCCAGAATAGGATTTGAGATGCAGCCCCACCAGTGCTGACAATCCCTGCCCTGGCCCTGCTGGCCACACCATTGCTGATCCAGGCCAGGATGCCATTGGCCTTCTTGGCCACCTGGGCACTCCCTGGCTCATGTTCAGCCGCTGTCAGCAGCACCCCCAGGTCCTTTCAGCCACTCTGTCCCAGCCTGTGGAGCTGCCTGGGGTTGTTGTGACCCAAGGGCAGGACCCAGCCCTGGGCCTTGCTGAACCTCACACCATTGGCCTCAGCCATGATCCAGCCTGTCCAGATCCCTGTGCAAAGCCATCCTACCCTCCAGCAGATCAGTACTTGCACACAACTTGTTATCCGTGAATTTACTGAGAATGCACTCAACCCCCTCATCCAGATCATCAAAAAAAAATATTAAACAGAACTAGCCCCACCACTGGCACCATTCCCCACCATTCTCTGGGCTTGGCCAATCCAGGAAAGGTTGTACCTGTCCACTGCATTGGCTGCCAGCTTTTCCAGGAGAATGCTGTGGGAGACAGAACCAAAGGCTTTGCTGAAGTCCAAGTAGGCTACATCTACAGCCTTTCCCACATCCACTAGGTAGGTCACCTGGTCGTAAATGGAGATCAGTTTGGTCAGGTGGACCTGCCTTTCGTAAACCTATTCTGAGTGAGCCTGACCCCTTGCTTATTCTGTGTGTGCCATGTGATCGTATCCAAGATGATCCGTTCCATAGTCTTGCTGGGTGCTGAAGTCAGGCTGACAGCCTGTAATTGCCTGGATCCAAGTTCCAGCCCGTCTTCTGGATGGACGTCACACTGGCCAACCCCCAGTCGTCTCTGACATCTCCAGACTTCCCTGATTAGCCAGGACTGACTAAGAAGTCCAAGTCCAGATTAATGTGTGATGGCAAGGGAGCCGAACGTACAAGGGGACAGCTTGAATATGCCAAAACCTGAAGCTCCTGCCTGCATGCTATAGAGATGGGGTGCCTTTCAGTAGGATCTGTGCTGTGCTGGCGTACCTTTGTCTGCCGCAGCACTGCCAAGGCAGTCTTAGGAAGAGGAAAGTGTAGCTAGCTGGACAGCAATTTCTTCAGGTGCCAATTTTCTGCGAACTTCTCAGCCTTCATGAATTATAACTGAGGACCTACAGAAAGTATGGAGGTAAAGAAAAGGCTGAGATGGCTAAGCAACACTATAATAGCTCCTGTTGTAACAACTGTCGTTCTTTTAAAAAGCTCAGGTACAATACCTGCTTCCTCTTAATTGTTTCCCTAGTGATTGCATTTAGCAAGCTGGGAAAAATGAGCTGGACTATAATTTTTTTTTCTTAATGATCTCTGTGTAAAATTTGGTTCCAACTGGTACTTAAATTCTTAGTTTACAGGTATTTGAATATTGCAAACCTGTCTCTAGCTTTGCTGGGACTGAAACACCCAATCAAGATTTACAGACAACTCTTTCTTGGGCTGTATCAGAGACAAACTTACAAGGTAGTGCTCTAATTAGGTACAAGGGCTTCTGTATAGTTAAGACACCCTTTGAAATTAAGAGAACAAGGTTTTTCTGTCTGACAAAAGAATTACACTGTGTTGTCTTGTCATTTATTTGGTCAAAATGGACTGTACACTGAGGAATAGTTAATAAAGACCAAATCAAGGGTTTACCATTTTGAGGGGTTGTTTTCCCAATTTCTTTTTCTCAACCCAGATTATATCTTATATTTATAAAACCTGGGCTTTTGTCCCAAAACTTTAGAAAATATTTGAAATTTTGTAACCCAAGTGCTAATTAGAGTGGTGTGTACTTGTTTTGCCAGTCTATCCCTGTGGAGTACTGCATCTGTTCAGAGCATCAACTTTCAAGGTTAAACACAGCTTACTAACATATATCTTGGGTGACATTGATACACTTTCCCTTGTATTTTGTATCCCAGCTGAAAGTATTTTCATTGTCTGGTTTCCTGTTTCTATCCCTTCTTTTTCTTTCCCATCTTCCTTTAACTGTACTTTGCTGTTGCCACTCCACTGTACACTCTGTCCCTATTAAAGAGACAAAATGGATAAATTTTCCAACCACTTGCCTTCCTTCTTCCTATTCTTCCTGTCTTGTAGTCTTGGAAATTGTAGTGGAGCTAATATGTCAAGCTAAGCCTTGTAATCAAATTCAGATAAGAGATAAGCTATGGTTAGAGCCTGCAGTAAAATTTTGTCAGAGAAACCAGTACTTCCTTTTACTTCACTACCTTCAAAGGCTTCACTGGAATCCCTTTCTTAGAGGAGGGATTTAGGTTTTTTTCTACTGGTCTGTGACTAGACAACATTTAACTTTTGAAGTTGCTCTGAATAAAAAAAATGTAATTTTTGAAGATGCTTTGAATAGAAAGGGAGAACTTTTTTTTTTCTTTCTTTTTTTTTTTTTTTTTTTTTTTTTTTTTTTTTTTTCTCCGGGGTTTTTTTCCTTTTCTGCTCCAGGGATTAAGATGAGCTGAAAGATACACCTCTGCTGCACTTCAACACTTGGAATAATAGTGGCACATTGTGGTCTTACACTTCTGGAAACTTAGTGTTTTGAGCCTCTTCCAGGGGAGTATTAGGAGTTCCAAGAATCTGGCAGGTTCACCACTGAAAAGGAAAGGACCCCTTGGTAATTAATATGTCCCCATGCTTCTTTGCTTTAATAAATTATGCAGGACTCATGGGACAGCTGTCCTATTGCTAGATACTGTCCTCTGCTGGGCTGTATTGGGGTCCTTCAGGGGAATAGATACAGGCACTGTGTATGGTGTGGTTCAAACACTGCAGGAGATACTGAGTCAGTGTCTGTAAGCTTAGGCAGATGTCTCCATCAGTCATCCCGCAGATGTTATGATCCATGAGCTGGAGGGGTAGAAATCTCTTCTGGTGTTTCACATAAAATGTGTTTTCTAGAGGTTCCAAAAATGGAGCCTCTGGTCAAAGACCTGGGCAAAGCCTCTGAATTCTCCAGTTGTAGAAAACGTCCAGTGTTGCATTACTACTGTTCCAGCCTAAGATGACAGCAGACTCTCCCTAGGAAGAATATTCTCCTAACTCAGAATTGCTTCCCGGTCAGTAATTTTAATATGTGATTCTGAGAGCTTTGTTACAGACAGCACCAAAAAAATTTTGTTCTTGTGATTTCAGTGGTTCTGAGAAGCAGCAACAGCACAGCCTGAGCATGGTTTCCACCACATTTGGGACAACAGTCCAGGCACCAAAGCTAACCACTTACACACTTGGATAGCCAGGTTTGCACCCTGTTCTGATTTTCAATTTATCTCTGCAAGCATAAAGTCTTTGATTCTTTTAAAACAAAATTTTACTTTCTGCAGGTGAATGGCTGCTTTTGAAGCTCACTAGAAAAGCTAGAGGTCTTTTCTTTCAAAAGAAAACAAGAAATTACTAGTATATGAGGAGTGGAAAAACTGAGGAAGAGAAGGGTAAAACTAGAGTAAGATTTGAGGGAATAAATGTAAAACCACAATTCATTACCAGCTACACCCTCTAAATGGTATTTACCACCAAGGAAATTGGATCCACCCTGGACTGATTGTAGCATCAGGAAAATCCTCCAAAAATAGCTCTGAGCCTTGCAAAAGCTGCAGTTTTCTCTTCCAATAATTGATACTGTGGTGACAACTTCCCCCTGCTACTCATGGGTTGCAGTCACAACATCTGCTAAGGAAGAGAAGGCAACTTCTCCCTTTGCTCAGAATGTATTGCCTTGTCTGCAGTGGTGGTCCTAGGAGCGAAAAATTGCTGCTAAGTTTGAGCACTTGTTAGAGGCATGGTGTCCCCTACACTATTTGGAAATGAACCCTGCAATCTCTGCTTACTCAGAGTTTAAGAAGTGTAAATGAAGACGAACCACTTTAACAGTACCTGGGGATTGAGCTAAATTGCATTATTGCCTGTGAATGAGGGTTTATTCCATATTGTTTACTAAACGAAGAGTATAACCATGGCAACATTCAGGACATGGTCTGTAAGGATCTGCCAATGCAATTCTGAAATTAGCATTCAGAAGGCAACTGTTTAAAAGTAGCTTGAGAACTGAAAAAGAATGTTTCAGACTACAGTCCAGACGGGAATGCACTTCAATACCTGCAGCATGAAAATTATGCAAAATTTACCAGTTCACTCTATGCTGATTTCAGCAGGAGACCATTTATATAGATCTTTGATGAGTGAAAGCATAATGGTATAAATACTAGTATCCAGGGGTGATTCAGACCACATAACAGCTATAATTTTGTGTGAAGTATACCTAAAAAATACAAATACTACTAGCTTTTTATGATCAACAATAGTTGTTTTAGTTGTCGCATGTTGTGATATCCTTGGAAAAATCCTTTATACAGGATGTTGTGGTCTGGCAGAATTAAAGTTGATTGAATTACAGCTTGCTTCTTCATGTCTCTCCACAGGTCACTGCTTTCTGGAAGAAGCAGAGTCAACATAACTACACCTTTGTCATTGAGTCATGCCAGCTCTTGCAAGTAATACTGAACAAAAGTAGTTCTCTGGTTATTCTGCCTGCACTTTTGTCAGTGGTTAACATCACTGTTTTTGTTTAAGTCTATGTTTTCTTTTGTGTGCATCTGTCACTTAGCACAACAGACATGTTTATATAAATAAGTTCCACAAATCATGTAGGAGATATGTAGGAAAAGGCAGAACTGCAGACCTGACTTCTGAAAGCTGGCTAGATTTTAAGCTGACCCTGCCCTCTAAACAGATGCTCAGAACAGTGACAGCTCTTTATTGCTACAACACACCATCTTGGGATGACACATCAGGTAGTCTGGAAATATGAAATACTTTATGTGGAGTTGCTACTTGGTGTAAGACAGTGCTGATGACAGTTACATCTGCGAAGAACTCAGCAGCATTCCTGTCCCTTGCTACCCTCATAGGTAAATGTGGTACATTTAGGAAGCATTAAGTTAGTCTTCAGAATAATGGATTTATAGAAATTATAGAAATTATGCTAGTGAAAAATCTGGCCTGATCCCTGACTGCTCAGACAATCTCTTCATATTTTTCCCAGGGTACCTGTCCTTTATTTCACCCTCAATAGGCTTCCTTTTGTGATTGGGTTTGTCCAGGAGCAAGTTGTTCATCCATGCAGGTCTCCCAGTACTTTTGTCTGACTTCCTTTCTGTTGGGATACATTGCTCCTGACTTGGAGGACCTTGACCCTTGAAGATTAACCAGCTTTCTTGGGCCCCTCTTCCCTCAAGCATTCTATGCCCTACTACTCTACCAAGCAGACCCCTGAAGAGGCCAAAGTCTGCTCTCCTGGAGACCAGCATAGTGAGCTTCTTGTGTGTCCTTCTCACTCAAACTCCACCATTTCGTGGTCACTACTTCCCAGGCTGTGCTTGAGCTTCACATTCTCTTCTTGTCAGCAAAAATATGGTCCAGCATAGCACCTCTGTCATTGGTTCCTCTGTCATTTGGAGAAGGAGGTTACTATCAGCATATCAAGGAACCTCCTGGTTGTTCCTCCAAGCAGTATTGGGGTGGTTGAAGTCCCCCATAAATACTAGGGCTTCTGAATGCCCTGATGTGTTTGAAGCATGTGGGGAAATACCAACATTTTATCACTTCACAAAATGAGAAAACACATCCTATTCCAGCAATAACTCAGGAGTGTGTTAGCCATCAAAACTAATTTTAAAATAACACATTCAGATAACTTCAGTTCAGTGTTTATACTAAAACTGAACAAGCAGCTATCTGTATTGCTACTGTCTGTTTTGAAAAAATTTGAAACTAGGAAAGACAATCCAGAAGATTCGTTAAAAGTATTAGCAGTAAAAGGGGTAAAGAGGATAATCCAGATGATTTTTGGGTTAGCGTCCATGTAGGCAAAAAAATTACAACTGATATATAAGCTTTTAAAGGGAATCAGTCGAGCTAATGTTTGTCAATATGGGTATAGGAGAAACAGATCTGACTACAATTTCACTAACACACTCACCAAATACTGTTTACAAGACAATACTGTAATATGTAATGTTTTGTTTTCTTGAAAACATTCTGAGTTACTGCTGCATGACACTTTCTATATATCATTGGATATTGATCCAATGATCAATATGACCTGCTAATTAGTAGAATATTGAGTAACTGGTAGCCAAAAACAGAGCAGTAAATGCAGGATCCTAACTGAGCAAGTGTATTCATATTTGGGTTATTTTAGAATTATTTTTTGCTATGTGTTATTTAATGCTTGTTTTAAATTACATCAACATTGTACAAAATTAATGATACTCACAGATGACCCTAAAGATCAGAGAGATAATAAACAACAAAGATAAGTCATTAATACAGACCAGATGGCTTTAATAATTTGAGGGCGAACAGACAAGTGTTTTGTGGATAACTATTTAAGTAAAACATTTGTGAACAGAGAAAGCAGCATGTCCTTTTTACTCTTATGTTCATGACCTTTACATTTAGTCTACCCATCAAATTCTAGCTCTTCAGAACAGACAAGACACCCAAATATGGAGCTACTGAAGGCCAGTTGAACAAGTTGTTCTAAAAGTAAAATTCTCTAGTAAACAGCCTTTTGTTTTAGGTGAGTCTAAGCCTCTAATTTGTTGTCCTGGGTTTCCTTGTATATTTAGGTTCTGATAATCTCTAGATTGTTCTGTTATATTACATGCTTATGCAATTTTATGTTGGTATCTCTGACTAATGCTAAAACATCCCCATGCTATAAATTCACTCTCCTTTTGAAATTTGAGCCAGTATTTTTAAATATGCCTTATACCTTAGATTCATCACTACTTCTGTTACCCTTTCTCTGTCTAGCATAACCTTTTCACATGTACAGCTGTAACAAAAAAGGGAATAAAACCATGTCTGCAGACAATTCCCTTAGTTTAATCATCAGTCATATTATTGCTAAGCTAATGCTGCCATTGCCTTTCTCGTCTTCAGAAACTTGTGTTTTGCTGGACCTAAGAAGAGCTGAAAATGCTAGTTTTCTTATTTTTTTCTGTTCACAAGTGATTATTTGGGGATTTGGAGGAGGAACGAAGAGATGCAGAGAGATTTGTCAAGAGAGGTAACAATAAATGGACTATTAAATATGGTGCTTTGGTCAAAATGCCTTGTGTAAAACTTGGCTATGCTAAAAGAAATCCCTGGGGATTCCATAAACAACACTAGTTATATGTTTGCACTGAAAATTTCTTCTTAATTTGATTTTTGCAGTTTAGGATTCAAGAATACTTAGCATAAAGGAAAGGTTGAGGGAAAAAACAGAAAAGTCATTGATTCATGTGGCAAGATACAAGGAGGTTTTTCCTCTTTATCTATAGATGGCAGTCCAAAAGTATCTGCAATGAAACAGAAACTTGATACCTGGCTTCTCCATCTAGTTGACAGACATAAAAGGATCTGATTGCTGAATGTTGGAAGCTGAATGGATCTGATTGCTGAACGTTGGAACAAAATCACACTGGAACTGACTGGTACAATTTTGCCTAAATACAGATCAGTTAATTATTGAAACAGTTTAAAATAAATTATGATGGGTTTTCCATCTCTAGTTTTAACCTCAAGACATATCTGTCTTAAAACAGGTATTATAGTTCAACTCAGCAATAGTTCAGGACAGCACAGAGACTTCTGTGACAAAACAGATCAGGCTAGTGGATGGTCAAAGTGGATGTCCTACCCTTATCTTTGATGGGGAGCAAAATTGTTTTGGTTGTTCCTTCAGCTCTCCTATGGATTTACTTAATTATCCTTTTTTTTTTTTCTTTTTCTTTTTTTTTTTTTTTTTTTTTTTTTGCCTGTGGAGGCTACCATTTGTACTGGAACTTCAGGGCAGCTGCAGCTGTTTAAGAAAGGACGTAAACAGTTGTAAATGGTGTAGTGTGGCAAGGGATCCATACTGCCTAAGGATCTACTCTAAAAATGTCCATGGAGGAGACCCAGCCACACATGGAATTTTAGCACTCCTTTGTTCTGCTTATTCCAGTTTTTCAGCAATAGTCTTCTGCATTAATAGTTTATCTGGTGATTCTGTATCACTATATGTCTGTAGTCATATACAAAAGGTGGAATACCATTCTGGATTAACAGTTTAAGTTCCCTTATTAAGTCTTGTATGCCTGTATGATTTTAAATGCAACAAGGGCATGTCCATATTGACACACTTTTTTTAGCTTAACCAAAACTTCCAACCTGTGTTTTGTCTTTTGTTTGTAAAGTGGTATTTCGTACTTTGAATAAAAAATGCAGAAGTAATTAGCAAGATTAACTTATCATTATTTACAGCAAGTTAGTTCCCTCTTTCTGCACAGAAAATTAAATTGCATCCTTCCTTGGCTGAAAAGTTCCTTTCTGCAAGGAATAAAAAATGCAAATATCCCTTACAGTGGCTAGTTCAGCTTTCTTGCAGCTTGGAGCAAAACCACATTGGCAGAAGGACAATGTCTTGTCTCTGATGTCTGTGAAGCTTCTCTGAACTGACCTGAATATGAACTTTTACAAAAGGGACCTCTGTGTAGTGACAAGAACTTGAAAACAGGATAAAATTACATAAGAAATTTAAAATAAGTTAAGGACCATGCTTCAATGAGATCATTCCCTAACAAGAATTGAATATTTGTTTTTCTATTGTCACTCATTTTTCTTTATGACTGATCATCTGAATTTTTGCGTTAAATTTTCTACAGGCTAAAACTTATATATAAATTTTATATATAAACTTATATATAAAATTGCTATCATTTATATGTGATAGTAATTCCTGTCAACAGGCTTTTGGTACAAAGTTGGTCTTGGTATCCTATACAAGTCTCTTTTGATACTGGTAAAAAAGGGATGTGTTTAAAAATGGGGGGTTTTTTTAATCTACAAAAAGGCATCACAAATAATGTTTTCTCGTCCCATATTGAATAAACGAATAAATTGCATAATCTCAAGAAGTCAAGAGAAGGAAGAACTGCAGTAGTGTCACTTGTAACACTGCCACACAGGTAACTCCGGTCACCTCCTCATTGCAGCATCGTCCAGCAGGGAGCTGGGCTAGTTGCTGCCCTTGATATCAGTAGCTCCAGAGCTCAGCCACTATTCAGATGAAGCCAATTTCTCACTAAGCTTCTAAACATTATTTTACTTTTGAAGATATTATTTTTTCTCTTTTAGCAGTAGTTTTTTTCTAATCAGATTGCCTTGTAGTTTCACTGCTAGACAATCATTGAAGGGTACCTGTGATGTCTAACTCCTTGCTAATCATCTTCACATCGGAGTAGCTGTTGAGTGTACTTGAACTACTCTGGGAATCCGTAGTAACTGTTGTGGTTTAGCACTAGCCAGCCACCAAGCTCCAGGCAGCTGCTCATTCACTGCTCCACCAGCAGGATGAGGGAGAGAATCAGAAGGATAAAAGAGAGAACTCGTGGGCCGAGGTACAGACAGTTTAATAGGGAAAGCAAAAGCTTTACATATGCAAGCAAAGCAAAACAAGGAATGAATTCACTGTTTGTCATGGGCAGGCAGGAGTTCAGCCATCTCCAGGAGAGCAAGGCTTAATCACACGCAATGGTTATTGGGAAGACAAACTCCTCACTCCAAATGTCCCCCTTCCTCCTTCTTCCCCCACTTTATATTGTGGGCATGATGCCACATGGTCTGGAATATCCCTTTGTTCAGTTGGGATCACCTGTCCTGGCTGTGTCTCCTCCCAGCCTCCCAGGCACTCCCACCTTCCCTGCATAGGGAAGCGGAGTGGTAGCATGGCAGAATGAAAAGCAGAAAAGGCCTTGGTTCTGTGCAAGCTCTGCTCAGCAATAACAAAAAAATCTCTATGTTATGAAGTCTGTGCTCAGCACAATTCCAAAACACAGCCCCATATCAGCTAGTGTGAAGAAAATTAGCTCTACCCCAGACAAAACCAGCAGAATAAGCAAATCATCAGATTCCTGATGTCTTATGTCTGAAACTCTGGGGTAGGTGGTCCTATGTTTCAATGCCTTGGCAACTCCATTGCTGTATTGAAATGCTTTTAATATTGAGATGCTTCTAAGAATCACCTTTAACTTTGAATCTCTGTGTGTCTCCTCCCTGGCAAAAACTCTGCCAGACAACTCTCACTGACACAGGAGGTTTCAAAGTACAGCATTATCAGATGATAACTTAGTATCTTGCACCTTCAGGCTGAATTTTGCCTTCTCCTACTAGAGTCTTGCATCTCAGATGCTATTCTTTGTGTTGCAACAAGGTCACAAGGAGAAACCTTGCAATGCAGCACAGCATTTGCTGGTCTATTCCCAGCTGCATTTGACCATCGTATCTTCCTTTTTCATGGGCATCAGAAGAAAAAACATTTTATCTATGGTTTTGGGGAAATGAGGCAATCCTCTTCTATCCTCCTTTCTCCAGTTCTACTTTATGCCTTTAGACTGAAGGAGGTTTGTCTTTTGAAAGATCCCAAGTTTCTTTGACTTGAGATGAGATTTTCCTGGGATACACACCAGACCTATATCAAAATGCTGTGATAACAGGTGTTTGTAGTAGAAGCCTAACTGTTCTTCCAGGATGAAAGTATTCCTGGCTGAGGTACTCTTGAAGTCTGTTTCTACTCCATAGATATAATCTTGTTCCTGCTACAAAATTGTGAGTCTAATCTGCACTTTAAATGACAATTAAATCCACAAGTTGTCAGGCATTCCCCAGACTATCACACCTTTCTTTTAACATATGGACTGACTGACACAATCAGATCAAAGGCTTTTCCAGACTTTTTGCTATATCCACTAGGCAGCCTTTCTCATTTAACATCCCTGTAGTGAGTCTGTATCTCCAATGATAATTTAGATTCTCATATGATGTAAATTATCATAGTTCCAGTAGACTTCAATGGATTTGATGATTTATGCCATCTGAGGTTTTGCATCTGAAAACTCTGTAACAAAAAGCAGCTGCTACTTTTAACTGATTTGAAAAATTATAAGGAACTGTCTGAGACTAGCTATCTTAGTACATGTTACTCAACTGACAGCAGACACCTACATACAGGAGATTTAAAGTCCTTTGCCTTACATATGAGTAAGTGGGATTCTGTCCATTATTTTGACAAAAATGAAAGTTGGACAGAGACTGCTGTAGTCTTTGACAGCAGCTTTTTTGGGAAGACCCAAAAGCCCATACTCTATCAGCAAAGCATGTGAATTTGGCTCTGCTAGAAGCTAAACGTACCTTTAGCCATGACCGTGAACATTACATATATTACATATATGCAATTTTTAGGCAGCTGAGCTTTTCACTTTAATGTGTTTTAATTTTGGTTTCTATGTTCGTCTTCAAGCCATATGAATATTACTAAAAGTTTAGTATCAGTTTGAACTTGTAAAGAATATGAGATTGCATGGATATAAACTATTTCCTTCAAGACTGATAAGGCTTTGTAGTGTTTCACAGAAAACATGGTCTGGGACCTATTCAGAGGAATAGATCTCTGAATTTGAATAGAATAGAATCTCTGACTTATTCAACTTAAGGAAGAAGGTATGCCATCCAGAGGGACCTGGACAAGCTTGGAAAGTGAGCCCATGTGAATATCATGAAGTCCAACAAGGCCAAGTACCAGGTGCTGCAGCTGGGTTGGGGCAATCCCCAATATCAACACTGGGCGGGGGGATAATAGGATTGAGAGCAGCCCTGCTGGCAAGAACTTAGGGGGGTGTCATGGTTGAGAGGCTGGACATGACCCAGCCAGGGGCACTCCCATCCCAGAGAGCCAAACGTGTCCTGGGCTGCATCCAGAGCAGTGTGGGCAGCAGGGCCAGGGAGGGGATTCTGCCCCTCTGCTCTGCTCTGGTTGAGATCCCAGCTGGAGAACTGCATCCAGCAGCACTGGAGTCTCTACACCAAATTCTTCTGGAGAAATGGCTGGATAGCCTACTGCTGGACAAACACATCATGCGACATGTGAACAGCTGGCTCATGGGTTAAGCATAAAGGGTTGCAGTTACTGGGGTGACATCAGACTGGGGACCTGCCATTGGTGGGGTTCCACAGGGCTCCATCATCAGCCCTGACCTCTTCAACAGTTTCATACTGACTTGGATGACTGTAAGGGATAACATAATGACTTGCAGAACTGTAAGGGATGCTCTTATCTGTTTTGATTTGCTTTGCTTGCATGTGTGGCTTTGACTTTCCATGTTAAATGGTCTAAACTTCAACTCACAAGTTTTCAAGCTTTTACCTTTGTTATTCTCTCCCTGATCTCACTGGTGGGCCAGTGAGAAAGCAGCATGGTTGCTGGCTGGCATTAAATCACAACAAAACCTTTCTAATTGTAGCTTAAACCCTTTCCCGCTTGCCCTTTCATTATCTACCTTTGTATAAAGAATCTCTCTGGCACTCCTGTAGCCCCCTTTAAGCACTAGAAAGTGCTATAAGGTCTTTCTGGAGCCTTTTCTCCTCCATGCTGAGCAACGTCAACTTTCTCAGCCATTCCTCCTTCATCCCCCCATTTTATATACTGAGCATGATACCACATCGTCTGGAATATCTGTTTCGTCAACTGACCAGGGGTCACCTGTCCTGGCTGTGCCTTCTCCCAGCCTCCCATGCACCCCCAGCCCCCTCACCAGTGTGGCAGCACAAGAAGCAGAAAAGGCCTTGACTCTGTGTAAGCCCTGCTCAGCAATAACAAAAACATCTCTATATTATGAACTCTGTGTTCAACACAATTCCAAAACACAGCCTCATACCAGCCAGTGTGAAGAAAATTAACTCTACCCCAGACAAAACTGCCCAAATTTGTATTAAATGTTACAAAGAGATTTTTCACAGTGAGGGTGGTGAGGCATTGAAAGAAGTTGCCTCATCACCTGTTGTAAATGCCTCATTACTGGAAGTGTTCAGGGCTGGGTTGGATGGGATGTAGAGCACCTGATCTGGTGGGCCACGTCCCTGCCCCCGGCGGGGGGGTTGGAACTATATGATCTTTAATATCCCTTCCAACCCAAGCCACACTATCATTCTGTGATTCTATGTCATAATGAGACACTGTAAATAAAGTTTGAAGAAAAGGTATTCTTTTATTTACCATTTTTTATTTAACTGTCCAGACAGAACAAATCCCCATTTTTATATGCCTAGAGTATGTTATGCAGAGTATGTTATCTTTGTCCCATAAAGTATCAAATTTTCCACCTTACTTTTAAATTTGTATGCAGTTATACCTTTTTCTTTTAGTAGCAATAAACACCATCTCTACTGTAGATCACATTTGGTTCTGGCTCAGACATACTCCATGAGTGATACCCCATGGGGTACTTTTACTGAACAACAGAAGTTTCTGTCCCTGCTCTAAACTCATCCTTAACACGTAAGAAAGAAAAGAGAAAAAGAAAAGAAAAGAAAAGAAGAAAATTTAGTCCAGCTTGTTCCTCAGAAATCACTTCTCTGGTTCTCTTTTTTGTCTTGCAAAGATTTTACATTCATCTAGACTTTTAAAGTATCTTTTCCTCTTAAGCATGCAGTAAAAGCATTGATAAATTACAGAATGCTGTAATTAAGATTATTTTTTTTCCTGCTACCTGAAGGTCATCTTTTATGTCTGTAGGACTGGTTGTTTTGTGTTTGCTCTGCATCACTCCCTTTGTTTAATACATTACCATGTACTTTATTTCTAGCCAGTACTAAAACCCAAACCTTCTAAGAATGGTGGTGATGCTAGGTGGAGGTCAGAAGAAGCATTTCTTCTTTTTCCTCCATTCTCAAATTTTCCTAGAAATGTGTAAACAAGAATGAGTAGTTATGACCCACCAATCAAAGGTGCTCGAAATCACAGATTGGGACAGATATTATGGCAATATGCATCAAGTTCTGCTACAGTCATGGGACTTGTTAAGGGGATCCTGGGTCAGCTGTTTTGGAGAAGAGCCATGGCTGCATCACCCAGCAGAACCAAATACATGTGAAAGGAATACATTCTCCCTTCAGAAGGCTTTTGGAGGTGCAAACAGAAACATGGTAAAAATTACCTAGCTGAGCCAAGGTGGAAAAAACCACCATGAAGTGCATCCGAAGTGTTTCTATTTTGGTGGCAAAACTGAAGTCAGGGTGTCCCCAAACTTCTCTGATCCTTTCCTTTCTTGCCCTCCCCATATTCTTACTGTCACTGCTACTGTCACCCAAACTGTCCACATGTTTGGGTGGCTCTGTCTTACTACAGAGGGACAAGGTCCTCTGCCCTTCCTGAATTGCAGCTGTTTTTCCAGCTTTGCCATCTTGTTCCCATGTGGTGGCCAAGTTCGTAAAGTAATCACCAAGAGTGAGAGAAAGCACAACAAAGAAAAATAAATGTGTTGAGATCATCGCTTCAGTGACCCTGCAGGAAGCCTGAGGTGTGGTTGAACTAGTCTGGTACTGTTCTGCCTTTTGGCATTGTTTTATGTGTACTCAGGGGAAATAATCAGCAGTATAGTGCTTTTTTACATTCAGAGTATACAGATAATTTGTGAGCATAATAAATATTTTGTTTATGCAGCACATGTTTGAATACAGTTTTACCTGCTTACCTAAGAGAAATGACTCTTTATTTCACATGTGCTTAAAATATTCTGCTTTTTACAATGCTACTATAGATAGATAAATAATGTATGTTATGTGTTGAACACAAATATGGCAACACTTTGTATTGTTTTATATGATGACAAATTGATTTGAATTTCTTTGCAGGTAACCAAAGCACTATATCCAAAACCTTATATTAAATATGGATTTTCAGTTTGGCATTTGCTAGAAAAAATAGACCACATCTTACATCAAAGGTGAGTTTGGATGATAAAATATGGAATGACGTGCAGTACCTGAAACTACACCTCAAGGGACAAAGGATATCCCAGCCATGGAGGTATCAGTTGGCTCCAGAACCCACACAGCAAGGATAAACACCTTTGTAGCTGAGGAGAAAGTACCTGGGTTCCAGGGGAACCTTCAGAGATGTGGATGGGAGTCAGCCTCTCCCAGAAAGCTAGTTTTGCAGCCTGTTGTCCTGGTTTTTATGTAATTAATTGCTTCTTGTTTTGCTAGTCTCATCAATAGTCTGTTGAAAAGTTAACCCAAAACATTTCCCTAAGCTGAACTGATAGAATTTCCCTTTCAGCTGTGAGAGAGACTATTCTTGTTCCAGGCCTCATTCAAGCCAGTAATGGAAATGCAAACAGTCAGAAGGGGTTCCAGGCCCAAGACCAGGCTGCCAGGCTGCCAGGGAGGGTCTTTGGTTAACAGCAGCCTACATGGAAAGGACAGATCCCGTGTCCATTTTACTATCTTTCTTCTCCTTATCAGATTATTTTCATGTCATATGTTTCTTCATGTCATCTGATTTACTAGATCTTATATTCTACCTAGAAAACTAATTTTCTGTATGAAAATAATTTGCCTCTAGGAAAATTGTTATGCTTGTATAGCAGTAACACAGGGTGTACTGCACTCTAGCTGCGTGGTACATCTACCTGTCCAGAATCAAACCCAGCACAGACAAATGCTGACAATCTCCTCTAAGTGAAATGCATTCATCAGATGTACCAGCTTTGGTACACAGTGGAACTTTGGAACTTCATACACAATGAGAACATCCATGGCTTCCTTTATATATGGGTGTGAATACATTCATCACTCTTAAAGTTTAACCTTTGTAGAAATCCTGCTAATGCAACAGCGCTTTTTGCTCCCATTCATCTTGTGGAAGTGAACTCCAGCTGTGAACACCGTGCTTTTATGTGGAAGCCATTTCCCTTGATGAGTTTTCTCATATCTCTTTGATATTTTCTTGATTTCACAATGAGCCTTCTCCTTCTTGTGTTCTGAAATAATAAATAAAATCCATCATTTTCTTCTTTATGTTTGCTGCACTGTACACAAATTTATATAATCTCTCAGGTCTGTCCCCCTCCAAATGTTGGATTGTTGTGTCTTTGTGTCATCATACCCAGGCTTTTTTTTTTTTTTTTTCTGTGGGGTAGCTATTGGGTTTTTAATTTTTTTTTCTTTTTTAATATTAAATTAGGGCATTCCTTGACAGAAAAAAAGCATGAAAACCCTCCACATAATATCTGATCGGTACGTACTGGTAGCCCTTATCTAGATGGCTTTTTTCTAAAGATTCATCTCTGACTTCAAGCAGAAGTGAGAATTAAGTGCTATAGAAATCAATCTGAATTTACCTGTATACCTTTTTAAAAACAATTTTAAAGTAGTTGTAGTCTTCCTTGCTGACATTTAGGAATGTATATACATGCATCTGGATCAGTATAATAACTGATTTTGAAATAATAATAATAATAACAACACATTTAAAAAAGGTAACAGTATTTCATTTGAATTTAAATGTCTTGTTTTAAATAAGCAGTTATGGAGCCAAATCAGTTGGCTTAACAACAAAGGGCAGTATGCTGATGAATTATGTATGTTATCTTCATTTTCTGTATGCTGATAATTGACAGGTATCATGGCACCTTCTACTTACTTCCTGTAATTATATGCCATATATCAAACACTGACTTGTGTGTAATGGTCCTCCCCACACACACGTACACACAAAATGGTTTTATGTTTTATTTAAAGCTTACAGCATTTTTAAATTTTCTGTTTCATTCACTCTGTTTTGCAAGCTGCTTTGTCACTCAGCCCATGTCAACAATTTTAAATTAATAAGATTTCTTCAGTGTTGGTTTGGCAGAGTCATTCATTCAAGTGATGGCTCTATTCTTTTATTTGTTTTGTTTTTTATATAAATTGGCTAGGCTAAGCCAATACTGAAGAAAATTTACTTGCTGTTTGGACATGTGTAGTAAAGAAGGTTTTTCAGTCTTTCACATAAAGTTTGTGCCTTTACTAACAGATATATTTTCAGATTAAATTATGTAGCAACTTTAGGTAGTATTAGATTAAAAAAAACTGTTGTCTTAACAGAACTGATTAAATGGCTAGTTCCTTCTTGGTAGTTTGTACTTAATTCAGAGTAACTCCACCATAACAAGGATACATTAATTGAGTAGCTCTACAACTGGGCTCATTAGATGAAATGCTTACTGATTAAATTTAACCACTACTGGGTATCTTAGCACATGATTCAGAATTGCTTTTCGTTCAGTGTTTCATTTCTTGGAAGGAAATTAATTTTGCTGAGAATTATTTTAATAAAAATGTGATAATAAAGTAAATCTTCAATTAAAATGAAATCTTAGTTACCTTGAAGGGCTTTTTACTTATATTGCCTTAAATGTCCAAATTCATATTTTAATCTAAAAACCTACATGCAGTAAATCCTATGCCTGCTATATGTAAAAAAGCACCACTACTATACATTGTGGAAGAGTTCCTTGCTATCCTTGCATTCTCACACAATATTCACTACAAGAGAATGTGGGCTTCAAACCCAGAAATTACAAAAAATTGTGCAGAAAGAAAATTCTATTATATCTTTTGTTCCTATTAATTCCAACTTGATTTGTCAGCTTCTTTAGAAACCTAAGTTTATATTCTTTCCCTGTATCATTGATTAAGTTGGTTCAAGGCTCATACCTTAGTGAAACAAGTGATCTGATATACTGTTTCTCACTGAATTAAAATAAACTGTTAAATGTCTTTATAAAGCCCATCAAAAAACATCATCAAAAAACACTTCAACTCTCAACATGGGTAGAAGGTGATAGCCTGTGAGCAGCCAGTGATGGCAAAGGAATGGAATGTACTAACACCAGCAAGTAACATCCCTGCTCTGTACTGAACTGAAAGAGAAAATTTCATAAAGGAAACAAATGCTCAACCAAATTTTTTCTCTAGGGGATGTTTTTGGCAGAAGTATCTGTATGTAACACCTCTCTGGCTTGAGAGTGCTGAACACCTGACTGCAGATAAGGTAAAAAGCAGACTGCAGGGCTTTTAGCAGTCATTGTCAAATTGTTACTGAGTATACAAAAAGCAGTTTTCAAAGACTGAGCATTCAACTGAAGTAAATACAAAATTCATGGGAGGTGCAGAAGGCACTCCGCTGTTGGGCTGAGTACTAACTTCTCTGTTTGATTTCTCTGTTTCTATCTCTCTGTAGAGCATCTATAGCTTATTGTATAGTAAAAAATATGCTTGAACTTTTTGAATGTGCCTTTAGACAGAAAGTTATGAGGAGCTGCAACTATGATTTAAATAGAAATCATCGTGCTCCCTCTTTTATTTTTATTTTGCATTACCACCAGTGCACCTAAACTTCTGAAGAAGGTTTTGTTTTCTACCTGCTGCTTATCCAGTTTAGGCTGAAGGAGCACAGATGTCTCCAAAAGGCTGTCAGATTCTGTGCAGAGGCTTTCCAGATGATCTCAGATGTATCTGCACCACAGGAGTGTCTCAGGAAAGCAAGCAGACTGTGGGGGTGTGCTCCAGAGGCAGAGTGTTCCAGGGATGTACAGTAGCCACTCTTCAGAAGGGAAATGGCTAATAAAAGACATTTTCATAAATTGGCTTGTTCTGCCTGCTAAAATGAAAGTTAGCACAGGGTTGGATTACTTTTAACAAAAATAAATGTGAATATCTTCTATCCTGTATCCTTGTAAAGAATAATCAAACTAATTTTCAAAACAAACTCTGTGATCCCTTTTCATCTTTTAATGGTCTCCTCACCTACCAATCTCCTTAGCATATTCTAATTTGTTTAGGGCTAAATAATATACCACATTCTTCGCAAGAGTGGTATGTATTTAGCAAGTAAACTTGTAAAGTTAATAGGACTACTCCTTCAGTTAAGGTTGGGACCTTGGCAAAGACCTTTTTTAATCTGTGAACATTCCCATTATAAGTGCTTACATAAGGTCCTACTATGGTAGAGCAGCAGTTATGATGTTATCTAATCTTTAGTGGTAATGAGCAGCATTACTTCCTGTTGGGGCCCTCACAGACTCTTGCTCCACAGCTTTCATAGATCCATTGGTGCTGGAAAAGACTTCCAAGATAATCAAGTCCAACCTTTGACCAAACACCACCCTTTCAAGTAAACCATAGGACTAAGTGGCATGTCGAGCCATTTTGTGAACACTGCTGGGTGTGGCAACCACCACCTCTCCAGGCAGCTCATGCCACTGCTTGACAGCCCCTTCCATGAAGAAATTTTTCCTAATGTCCAAGCTAAATGTCCCCTGATGCAGCTTGAGACTCTGTGTTCTTGTCCTGTCATTGGTTACCTGGGAGAAGAGCCCGACCCCACCTGGCCACAGCCTCATTTCAGGCAGGTGTAGAGAGTGATAAGGTGTTCAAAAGTGACAGCATTACACATCTCTTCCCACAGGTCATCATGGGTATGGAAAGGTGAATTCCCAAGCACCTAGTGGAGTGAGATGCTGTGCCTAAATTAAGCTTTCCTACACAGATGAGCTGCAGCTGAAGAGAGTGACTGCCTGCTCCACAGACCCAGACATGGAGAGCTCCCATGCTGACCTCTCAGCTGCAAGGACCTTCTGACAAAGCTTACACCTATACCATTTTGTGAGAAGGCCTTCAAAGGGTGAATTGAAAACACACTGCTCTACACTTTCCCCTAGAGAATAAGCACATAATTTCTGCTTATTTTGGCTCTTAAGTCTACCAACAGAAAAGTCCTACTGTGGCAAAATAGGCTGTCATTCTCATAGCAGGCTGACTTGATTAATACAGTTGCAAAGCTGGTTTTGCAGTTCAAACCTTGTCAAACCAAATCCAAAATGATTTTCTTGGATAAATCCAATTAAATACAAATACTGAATCAGAACACATTTTCTGTAATTACCAAGCAATTCTGTGAGAAGACTATTAAAGCAGGCTAAATTGCCTCTCTTACCCTGCCTTCCCAGGGGCACCTTTCTGAGGCAGTGCTGTGTTTGGCAGGGAGGCAGGGGATCAGCCTGCATCTGCAGAGCTCCCCATTTTGGGCTGGTTTGCAGGCAGATGTGCTCCACTCAGCCCTAGTACTGCTCCAAATGGAGAAAGGATCCCTGACAAGACAGTGTCTAATGAAAATGGACACCTCTCCTATCCTCTCTTTTCATTTGAAGTCCTCGCCTAGTTGAATATGCTTCTGTCAGATTAGTCAAGGCATCAGCAAACTTTGCTCTGTGTTTGCACAAAGACAGCAGTATTTTAAATTATGATAGTCGTTTGTCACATACTTCTATTTAAATGAAAAAAAAAATTCTATAAAAATTTCCATGGGCAAGTGTCAGAAGTTTCCTCTTTCTGTAAAGCTGGCAGACATGTCATCAGCACTACTAATTCTGAGAAACTGAAGAAAAAGTGCCAATTTTTCTTTTAACTGCTCTTTTTGGTTAGCTGGCCACTTTGATGTCTGTGGTAGCTTTGTGTTTGTAGGGTCTGATTTCTGAGTGGCAGCTTAAATGTCTCAAATAATTCATAGCAGTCGCACTCAGTTTTGTGCTACTATTTTCCCCAATTAAAATCATGGGACATCAGGCCAGGGTGAGGGTTTCACAAAAACCAACTGCTATGAAAAATCCTTCTGAAGCAACACGTTCATGTACAGGAGTGAGTACGTGCTCAGTACAGCAGGTAGAAGCATTTTTGAGGAAAGGTTTTTTCCCATCTAAAAATGGCAGTTGGTTAAACTGAGTATTTTCCAGGAATGGCATGGTTTTGACAAAAGCAACAAGAACACCGACATGAAGAACCTGGGTCAGGGCAATTTTTTGGGATGAGAAGGAAGGGTATATACCCACACCAGTCAGTGGGACAAAAGGGGTTTTCCCATTACCCTAGGCAGTGACTGTGGGGCCATTCTCTGTTCTCACTTTTCTGCTGGAGATACCCTATTTTAGAGAAATAGTCACAAGTTGTCTGTGCTGGGCTGTAGGAGAGGGGCTGTGGCTGCCTGGCTGTGCTGGGCTGGGCTTGCAGGCAGGTGCTGGGGCCAAAGCCCCGTGGGGCAGCTGATCCAGTTTCCCCCATGCCTGGAAACACCTGGTGTTTCTGAAGTGCAGAAATTGTGGGATCATCTCTCTGCTCTTTCCTGCTTTTATTGGAAAGTGCAATTCTGCGCTCAAATGTGAAATAAACTATCTGGTGAATATAGAAATAAAAGACATTGTGAATGTTTTCATCGATAAAATTCTTGTTTTCTAGCCAGACTCCAACATGACAAAAAACTGACAGGCTGTTGTCATGACTGAAGGCCTTCTGGAATTCTCAAAGTTGAAATCGGATCCCCGCAGCATTTTTAGTGCTATATGTCACTTTAACCAAGCAAAGAGGAAAAGAAAGAAGTTCCCTATCTCCAAAATGTTTCTACCCATGCCAATAAGCATCTTTGTACTGATGATGCTTAGACTAGGAATTTATGTATACTTCAAAGATGCACTTAAAGGATTTACATGTTACAACTTCCAGAGCAATACAGACTGTACTTGTCCAGAGCTGTTTCTACAGTACATTTTTTCAACACACAATTACTCCATACTTGCCTCAAGATAATTTGTGGAAAATTTTATAAGAACTGCAATTTTACAAGGTGATATTAGACTCAAACCAAAAATTTATTATATAAATATACACTATCTCTGTGCCAGTTTTGCATCCTACTTCTTCTATGCCATGCACAAGTTTCACATTTCTGCTTCTTCAATTGTCTCTCGTATTAATAAAACAGTAATCTTTAGACCCAGGAAATACATAAAAGTATGGAAAGTAATGCTAAAAAGCCTGTGACTCTCACATGAAAAACAAGAGAAAGAAATTTTTTAAACTGCGAGGAGGAGATCATTAAAATCCAATCAATTACTCTATTTCCTTACTTTTGGACTACAAAGTATCCCAGTTCTCTGGTGATACCATGGAGGAACCTACTATTCTTGATGGACACATTTCAGGTTTGTTGTTATTTTTAATGGTAGAAAGGGTGAAAAGATGATGAGGTGAATCTAACAGTTATAATGATGAAAAAAATACTGCTGTTCTGGCAAGAATAATAATGATGTACTTATCAGTGAGAACGTCCAAGTGAAACTGGTCTGCTCTTGCTATTCCAGTCAGACAGAGAAAGATGGGACAGAGCCATGCATTTAGGAACAGCAGCACAGCAAGTTCAACAACATTTTAGTATCGCTTCTAGAATACAGAAAACCCAAAGCACAGTGTTAGTATTTAGAGTCTGTTCTAAATACTTAGCTGGAAGAAAGCCCAGCACTAGTCAAGGGCCCAAGTATAAATAGGCTAAACATAGCTTAGAGGGAAAAGTGTCAAATGCAACATAACCTGTCCCTGTTCCTGCAGTAGGGTGGGCACTGAGGAGAAGCAAGCATGCAGGGAGAGTAAAGCACGAACAGGAATGCCCAGGGCAGTGTCACTTTGCACAAGCCATCCAGTGAAGGCAAAGATAGTCTGCATCCCACAGCCCCGCTGCCTGAGATGGAAACATGTTAGATCACATCATAAATGTAGAACATCTACAGGATAGGATAGGATAGGATAGGATAGGATAGGATAGGATAGGATAGGATAGGATAGGAACGGAACTGGCATTTTACTTTTTGTTTTGTGCAGTCAGTGACATTTAATTCTGATTTTGACCCACAGGTTCTGTTATAGTACAAAACACCATAATGACATGATGGACCGGTGTTTGGCTTGTCTGGGGGCTGCAGGATGTGGCTGGTGTTCAAGCCTGACATTCTTGCCTTTGCTATGGTCTCTGGGTATGAAAATATCTGCAAACTGGTTTAAAACAATCATCCTTATGCAATGTAAGTATGTTTCTTCTCCTTTTGGTTAGAGGTTTTTAGAACAACACTTCTCACAGAAAAATATGTAATTATATATAGTGTAATACTAGTGCTGTAATGAAAAAAGTGTTTCTTTAGTAGTTAAAAATAACAACAACAACAAAAAAAGTCACAGAATTTAAATTCTTCACAATTTCAGAACTCCCTGCTTTTACTAAGCAGGAGCATTTAGGATCAGGTGTGCTTGGTTTACATGTCATATTTAGGATTCAGTGTGCTTGGTTTACATGTCATAAGGACCATCTTCTAACAATATTGCAATTTAATTAGAAAATCTAATATACTGTGTTTCAAGTAGAAAAATATTGTTTGCTTATATCTGCAACACTGACATATAAGACTCAATCTAAATACTCCTTTAATAAATGTTTAAACATGGGTGTTCTGGTCTGATCACTTTAATATAGAGAGATTCAGTTTTAGTGCATCATCTTACCAACATTTCAGCAGCAAGTTTTGGCCTAAATCACCAAATAATTTCCATTGTGAATCATCAATCAGTTTCATAATGCATCTTCTTATAGATAGAAGAAAAGAATAAGAAAAGAATAAGAAGAAAAATCTTCTTATAGATAGACATAGATGATGTAGATATAGATATTTTTAGAGAGAGAGAGAGAGAGAGAGAGAGAGAGAGAGAGAGAGAGAGAACATTCTTGATTTGGGATGGATATGGTAAGTCCTGAGAAAAGATCCAACAGACAATAGATAGAATTATTCTACTAAGGTTTAGGGTTTGCCACCTCCTTTTTCTCCTGACAAAGAAGAGGAATCAGAATGATTCCCCTTTTCTTCCTTGCTCAGCTCCAGATTTTTTGGTAAGGAAACTGGAATTTTATAAAAAGAAATAAAGTGAAATAAATAAAGAAGATCATTGAGATGATTGTGCATAAAAATCTAGTTGAACTGATGCACAAGGAGGTAGTGTTGGAAAAACTTCCAGCATCCTTGCTACCACCCATTGTCATTAAATAGGTTTCTTATTTAATAGGCAGATGATAGCTGGTTTGTGCTAGAATCCAAGCCCACTTTATCACTGGAATATTGAAATTATGTAGATATCAAGCCATGTAGATTGCTCAATACCTTACAGTGTTAGAATGTCTCTTTGTCTTTCTTGCCTAGATAAATGCATTTAAAAAGCAGTTATTTGCTTCTTCTTTCAAATTTGAAGATCACTGGCATCCACAAACCTATGCAATCACTAAATTAGAAAATGAGATTGATCTTTTTGGTGTAGATGAGAAACAAGTGCATATTCTATTGCCCAAATGGAAGTATTTTAATACCACATCCCTCACTGCAGCACCTGGTGTTACCCTTCCATAGCCCTGCTTTGCCAAAACCCTTTTGGGGATTCCAGGGACCATCAATTTCTCCTAAAGACCAATAAGGCAAGCAGCTCATTCTGGAGAAACAGAAAACACCTCCCTGTGGTGGCAAACCACAGGACCGAGTTCACCCTGGTCAGCCAGGGTGTGAAGGGTGTCAGGCCACATCCCAGCAAACACTATAATCAGCAGGGAACAATGAGATAGGGCATCCTTCTGTATTTTGCAGGGAATTCAAACACTATTGTTGTACATTTTAGGTTCCTGCAATCTGCATAATGTGCAATTAGACTAAGCAGTTATCTTTTTTTCTTAATGACGTTTGTCTGCATAAATAAATATCAGGTGCCATACATGTTTCATCACTGATTTATATTTGTAGAGTAATTGCCTAAGCTGATTACAGTGCCTGAATAAGCAGAAGGGGAATGGAAAGAGAATTCCTCACCAGGGTTGTTGAGTTACAATTTTATTTTTGAGGATTAAAATTTTCTATTACCTGCATAACACATTGTTATCCCTGTGTTTGCCTTGGAATGGCTCTTGCTGACCCAAGAGCTCAACATTACACTATTTGGTGCTGTCAATCTGCTGAGGTACACACATCACTGGCTATGTGCAAGTCAAGAAGTAGCTGACTACCTCCACGACTGGAAGCACCAGTTCCCTCTGTTTTCATACTCTGCATTCACCTCAATCTGTGCAAGGTGAATTCACAGCTTTCACCTCCCAGCACTTCATACGGGGAGCACAGAGGTAAAGAAACTGCTGTGCAATTTTTCAAGCAGAGTTTGGAAGGTGACTTACAAAAAATCAGATGGTCTTCAGATCACCTGCTATGGGGCAAAGAACAGAAGAGTAGGGAAGAGAGATTGGAGCTAGGAAGAATTCTTCAGTTATTTCACTGCCACTTGGTCACTGCTGAGTTTTGTAGCGGTAACAACAGGTTACAGGTGAATATGTGTAACAATCCCAGAGGAAAACTACAGTCAGTGTGACATCTCTGAAAATACTTCCACTAATTTTAGCCCCAAAATTCATGCCACTCTAAGCCATCTTGTCAACCCAAACTTAGTGCCGCCAACAATGGCAGCAGTGTTCACATCACAAAAAAGAGGCCTTAAATGATGATTTAATATTTCCTCTTACAATGTTATCAAAATTATTTACAGCAATGTTTTACATATTTGGGTGCACTGTTTTACATCTCTTTAAAGCTGCATCAATGAAGACATAAAGTTCTACATCTCCAAATGCCTCTCAGATACTAAAAAAAAATAAATTAAAAATCACAAATAGTGAACTTATTATGTTCTCTTGTCCCTCGTTCACTCTCATTCCAGCCAGCATCAATTTCTGTTACTCTTGACACTGTTCTGTTAGAAGACTTAAAGTGTGCCTACTACACTGTGAAAGGATAGATGAAAAGAAGACTATGGGGAGGAAAAATAGCTCTGTAATGAAAATAAACCCAGCCTTTCATGCAGACTGAGATAGGATTAGCAGATTCACACACTCACAGTCACTCTGCAGGAAGCAGCTTATGTAGCTGGGCTCACACTGAGACTTTTTACACAAACAGCATCAAAACATTCACAACTCTGCCTGAAGTTTTTCTCAGTTTTCACGTTTTTGTTGCATTCAGCAATGAAACTTAAAGGTGTACATTCATGGCCCACAGGAGCTATGAAGTTGTCACAGGAACTGTCAGCTGTCACAGGGACCAGAGCAGGTAGACAGGTGAGGGAAGCTGGAGAGATGTGGGAGGAAATGGATCATTTCCAGAAGGAGCAATGAGAAAAACTCCAGCAGGGAAACCATAGCCAGGGACATGGGTGGGACGTAATGACGTGGAGAAGGAGGCATAACATCAGGAAGGCAGATCCAGAAACCATTGGATCTCAAATGTGCTCTCACACCTTTGCTAAGATAAGCAGAATGTTCAGGTGGCTGACAGTGCCGAGAAACACTCAAGGTTTTCTCACAATATAGTACATACAGTCCTAATAAAACCCTAGGGCCATTTGTTATTAGCTTGCCTGTGCAAAACATACAAGACACACCCCAAAAAAGGTAATACTGAACCCTGAATTTGTAGAATTTTATGACTTTTCATATTTGGTCCCTTAATTCCAATATTACTTTTCTATATTACTATTCATGTACTATATGTTCAAACACAAGTAAGGAAAGTCAAGCAAAACCACTACAACTTATTGAAAAGTCATATCCTCAGGTTGTCATCAGAATGCCATGCTAAATTTTTTACTTGCTCAGAAAACTATAAATGCATTCAAACTTGATTGGATGTAGTATTTTTTTCAGAGAACAAACCCCATATTGATGTGCTCAGATGGAAATACAAAATATTATCGGTTTTTAATTTTTTTTGTTATATTCTCTTGGATTTGTTTCAACTGGCATAGTTAGCAATCATTAATAGTCAGTGCGCTCTGTGGTAGCTTATTTTCCTTAAGCAAAACCAAAACCACCAGGGCCATCTATATCTAGAAGGGTTTTCTACAAAAGCCATTTTGAAGAGTGAGGCTGCTCTTCCATTCCATGGTCTCCTGCACTCCCCCTGCATTTCCTGCTGTGAATATCTTCCCAAATAGTCAGTTTCTCTATTCAGTGTGTCATTTGTTATCCCATGTTTCTCCATGAATAATGGGCAACAGAGTGTTATGTTCACATGGTGCAAAGTGACTCCTCTTCCTTTATTAGTTGCAGATGCAAGCAAGGAAACACAGTCTTCCATATCAAACCATATACTTTTATTAGAGCTGTTCCCACAAAACCTCCTCCCAGTCTCAGGCAGCAAGGTCAACTGTGAACCAGAAAACATCAAAACAAAGTCTACACATGAGAGAAATTCAGTTTCCCAATCCAGCCAGCTCAGCACAACTGTCTTTAGGAGGCATATCCACAAGCTCCAACCACCTTCCTTAGTATTCCTGAACAGATCCTGTTCTTGGAAGCCACTTTCTGCATATCTCCTCAGGTAAGAGGGTAAATATTCTCCCCTTTTCATGAGTTTAGCAGAAGAGCTCTCTCATTAGCCACTAAAACAAGACCAGGTAGACAGGAACAGTCTTCTTCTGTTTCGTTCTGTAACTGGCTAGTTACAGATACAACTCTGTGCAGAGTGAATACGTCATACATGGTGATAAAACTTCTACCCAGCCACCATCCTGATGGATCTCTCCAGTTCCTGCACCATGCAACCCAAAGCTGTAGTTAGCACCAACAACCAAAGAGAGGAAAACCACTATATGACAGCTCATTAAATTATGTTGTGAAAAAAAAATTATAGGCAAATAAACTTTAATCAAGTGCATAATTGCCTCTGATACCTAAACTACAGCTCCAAAAAATTTAATCTATTAAGGTTAATGAAACAAGAAAGAAAAAACACAGAGATTGTACTGCCTTACCTTTGGGAACCTCTGACACCTTCAGCCATAGTCTCCTACCTACAGGAAGTCCTGTCACAGTCCCAGCCAAGCTCCTCTCTGTGAGTATTCCCAGGACTGATGTACTGGATCCGCCTTTTGGATTATATTTGCTTTCAAGACAGCTCAGTTAAGTTGCTCCAACAGAGTGTCTAAGCCTTCATTGTCTTCATACTACATCTCATGTTTGCCTATTTCATATCTTAAATGCAATTATAACTACACTGGCATATTTGTTTGTTTTCTCAAACCTGTTTTTCTTGTTATAATAGCATGTGATATATCAAGTATTCATTGCAATTAAGAAAAAAAAACAAAAAAAACCAAAAAAACAGTAACACTGCAAGTAAGTAAGACTATGCACACATTCCAAGGCTGTGATAACATCACAAGTCATGAGAGCTTTACTTTTTGAGAGCATCTTCTTGCCAGAATGACTAGGTGTGGATGCCTTTGGGTAAAAAATTCATTTTGTAGGGTTTTTTGGCACAACTTTTTATTCCCTTCACTGTGTTTTTAAGATTGGAAGGATGCTTCCTAGTGCTAAATATTGCATCTAAATGTGACTAATTACATCAGGCACAACCAGTGCTGGTGTTGGTAGGAAGAACAGTTATGAGAATGACCATTTCCAGAATCACCCCAGCATGCAGCTTTTGGCAGGTTGATAGTGTTTAAAATTACTTATTTTAGAAACTTTCTTTTCAAGGTTCCTCATTAGGTGACTCAAAGTGATTGTGTTTGCTTTGATTTAAGATCTGTTTGTTTTCCAGAACAATTCAGAGCAAGGAAATTTGACCCACTCATGATGACCTCCAAGCTGCAACTCTCATGACTTGTAGTACTGATGGATCTCCTAAATAACTGTGCGTTCCTATCTCATTCTAAAGTCTCTTGAATACCTGATGGATCATGAGATGTATTTCAGTGGTTTTATCGCTGCTGAATGCATTCAGGATAGTACCTCCATAATAATTTCAAGGTCTAGCACTTTTTTGTTTAAACTGATGAGGCTTCATTTCAAGGACCACTTCAGTGTTTTTGTCTCCCTTCCTTCTTGGCTTTTCCATGCCAGGTATTTATGTCTTCTTTTCCTGCTGGCTATTGCATACCAGCTAACTTACTGCTATGGCACAGAATGTACCCCATGTGTCAGAAGCATTTTTTAACAGAGTCTAAGCTGAATGTTGAATGAAGCCATGCTTTAGGTAGAGGAGTTTTAATTATTCTTCGGTCTGTGGAAGTGGAAAGTAAGGCCAGGATGAGGAGGACTGGGTTGTCAGGAAGATAGCTGCAGGGAATCAGAATATATCATTACCTAAGGGAGTGGTATCCTCAGTCTTCATCCACTTTAATTCTCTCACCAGACACATCAAATGACAGTGCTGTAGGGCTTAAAAAAATTGGGGCGAAGCTGGGGCAGTGAATGGCTTATAATGACAGCCTGTCTAAATGTCTGAGTGGCAGACAAGTGGAGAGAAAAAGTTTGCAGTACAGGCTAGCTAAGGTGGAGTGATAGCATGTTTGGATTTAATCTGATTTCTTTCTCTAGCTAGGTTTAACAACTGACTAAGCTGGCTATCTCTACATGAGCTTCACAATGCTGTATATTAAATTATTTGCTAAGAAAATTGAAATTTGGCAATCGTCATGGTTGTCCAGAACTAATTGTTACTTCACTGAACACAAGGACTAAGGACTTGAGTGACTCTTGTTTATTGGCAGAAGTGAGAGGCAGTCACAGCCTCATTTCTTTCTGCACCTCCCAAAAGGGACCCAAGCTAGGAGTCCAGTGCAGGTGGAATTAGTGTAAAGAAGGAGCTTTCCAGGAGGGAATGTAGCTGCAGTTCTGCCAGCTCACTCTTTCCCATGAAAAAAACATGCTTTTGCATTTCTGTGTCACTGTTCACACATGCAAATCTATTTCCTACTCCCTAGGCGAATCTGGCTTGTGCTTCCCTAGCTCATTTAGCTCATGAGGTACCTCTGCTTGGCACTGTGGTACATGTGCATGTGGTACATATACATGGCACAACAGCCACAGGTAACTGGGAACCCCCTGCTGGTCCCAGCACCTTGTGAGGCCAGCAGAAGCTGGGTTCACCCAGCACAGCTAGGAGCCCCAGCACATCCCATGAATTGAATTCTCATGGGAGATGAGGTGTCTTACCAGCCCAGGACTTCTCTTCCCTGCCCAGACTTAATGGTTATAATAAGCTGACAAGTGAGGGACAGTATAATACCACCACACCACTTCAGCACAGGAGACCTAACAAGCTTTTCCATTTCCTGTGAAAGAGAAAAGATGGAAAAATGAGGAATGCCCACAAGGAAGGGTGGGGTTGCTTTTACTCAGCTGTGTGTGTTTAAAAAGTTGGGCTTTTAGCTGGCGTAGTCACAAGCCTCCACTAATAGAAACAGGAGAGAAATAAGCACTTCCTGAGACACATTCATGCCGTCTGAGACAGATATCCTAGAGAGGCCAGCCCTGGCAGGTGATTCATCCCATCTAGCAATTTCTCCACAGACTAGAGAGGGAGACTAAACCCTCAGAAAGCAAAAATTAAGTCAGATTAATTCAATATAGATTAAAATAAACACGGTAATACCATCCCCCAAGTGTTCTTCTAATGTTGATTATTTTTTTCTGTTTTGATATTTACTGTTAGCTGGAACCAAACATTTATTTAGTAGAGAAATGGGTCAAACCAGCTATTATAGATCTCTCTCTCTCTCGATTAGCAGCAGTTTTTGTTACCACATAAGACAACTAATGCACCGTTTCCATCCAGTGCCATGATAGCCTTTTAATCAAAGTCTATTCCAGATATCATAGCCCATGACATCCCAGGGGGAGACATAATGATTTTTCTCTTCCACTCCCTGCTATTTAAGCAGACAACTAAGAATTCCTCAGACATTAATGTGGCTAGCCACATATAAATATAGAGTATGTAGTACTATAAATATGCAGTATGTAGTATATAGACTCTTTGAACTTACACACCACTCCAGATTTCCAAATTACTTACCTGTGATGGTGGTCAGCAAGTGTTGCCTTGCCAAGAAACTATTTGTAAAAAGATCACTACCAACAGTCCTAATTTCTGCTCTCCTGGTTACACACATCAGCTGACACTGCATCTCTTTCCTGAACAGATGCAATAACACACACAGAGCAAGATCTGAATTTCTTTCCTGGTCTGGGACCACAGTGAAATAACGTCATGCAAGACAAAAAAGAAAAACGAAGAACAAAATTACATATTCTCCTCTAAATGACCTACAGTCCTAATATTTAAAAAAAAAAAAAAAGATTAAATAGATACAATAAGCAGGCATAGAGGAGTATGGGTTTAATGTCAGTAACAGACAAGTTATCAGCCAGTACACGTTGGGCTTCAGCAGTCTGGCTAATTCAGGCCTCTGAAAACATCATGGAAGAAAAGAACTTGATGGAGACAAACTGGAATTCTACAGAGACTTGTAGTGGGCTCCAGAGAATCAAGACAACCAAGCATGAGATTCTCTACTCCTTCACAGAAAAGATAATGCTCAGTAGAGTGATTAGAAAATGGCATCTTTTGCCCAGAGTAAATTTGCCCAGTGTCAATTCTCGCAAAGGATGTGATTTAAAAACATAGCCTTATCCCCTTGGCAGCAGTATTGCTCAGCTTTGGCAGCTCCTCACTCAGCTGCCTTCCACAAATCCCACTCCAAGATGCCAAATTTCCAGCATACCCATGGATCAGATTTGGATGTTAGAAATACCACTAGGTGTCTGCAACTCAGGAACTATGACTTTCAGCAGTATAATGTCCAAGTGTCTTTGGCTATAGACCAAAGATTCTGAAAGGCCTCATAGAAAGAGAAACAGAAAGGCTGTTCATGCATATTTTAGCTGGCAATACCATATCTCTTCCTAAGTTGTCATTTTACAATCTGCAGTGCACTTGTTGTTCAGTACAGCTCTTCCTAAAGAAATAAAAAAGACTCCAGTTTTAGAACAATATCCACAGGGCATGTGCTACATTAAGATGAAGGGCCAAAGGCACACAGAATTCAAACAAGCCAAACTGCTGGAAGCAATGAACCCTGGGGGGCTTCCCTGATCAAGAGTTCATTGCCAAAAGGGGAGGCTTAGCTTTGTAGGGGAAAGGCACAGGAACTACCCTAGCTGTTTTTCATTGTCCCATACTTGCATGTTGGGAAGAAAGTTTAGGTCATTACCCCTCCTCATTAGCCCCCACCTGTTCAGCTCCTGCACTTCATGACCTCCTCCATGGTGGATCAGACTGGAGGAGTGGGAGAAAGATGCTAGTGGCTCATGAAGGGCTCCTTTTCTTTTTTTACAAACTCAGTGCTGAGGCTTATTTGGTTCATATCTTGCTTAGTATTAAATCTTTGCAGTAAAGAAAGAGCATGGGAATATTTGTTAGAAGCAAACAAAAAGACCATAAACATCTCTTTCATATTTATACAAATATTTGTACATCTACTCATTCCCTTTGCTCTGTCTTTATGTGCGCTTCTTAGCAGTAGCATTTATCTGTGCTGGATTGATTTATTTATTTACATGCTTAGATTTACATCTCACAGGGGCCCATGTTGCTCAGGTCAAGGCGAAAGCCAGGAAAAGATGATGTTGTGCTGTGAAAATATAACTTGTAAATTATCCTAATAGTTTGGTATAAGCTTTGGTGACCTGTGAGTGGCTGCAGGCACTGACTTTGTCTGATGGGGGTTTCATCCTCCTGTCTCAACCTACCACCCCATAAAGGTGGTGCCTCATCTGCAAGGCCTCCACAACAGCAGGATCCAGAGCCACCATCAAGGGCAGAAAATGAGGCTTCTTAACTTCAGCTTCTGAGGGAAATCTACATTGCTAGTCCTTTCTGCCTTTTGTCTTTGCAGTGAAGTGAAACACATATTCTAATAATTTAAAAATATATTCTTAGAGCATTCATATTTTTCATTCCACATTGTAGTGCCAAAATGTTCAGAACCAGCCCAGCTGTTAAAAAAATTATGTTAAAGACTTAGAAAAGCATAATTACCCGAAGCCATTGACCAAAGAGCTGGTAGACCAAAGTCTGCAAGATGAAAACATCATCAGGGCACATGTACATCTAATTAAGGAACCAGCAAATTCTATGCTGCTATTCTTTGGTGTGCACAGAATAACCTTCCAGACTGATACACATCATACACAGAGGCCCATTTCTGGCTTAGGGATCTAGGGACTGAATTGCCTTTTGTTTGGTCCTAGACCTGAAAACAAAAGATTTCAATTAGAGATATTACTCATTTTCTGAGCAGTAGTAAAACTAATCTGCACTCTAAATATGGCATTCAGCTGTGTCTTCTGAAGTGTAGCTACTCAGTCTTGTGCTGCTGTGTACTCCTTTCTTGTTTGTGCTACACTAGAGTTTTCTGGGCTGCACTGTCAGCCAGGGCAGAGGACTGACATGGCTTAAATCCCTCTTGCTGACATTCCTGTCAGAGCACACAGATTTAGGGATAAGCCTCCTCACTTTCTGGAGGGTTTCAACGAAAGGACAATTCATTCACTGGCAGGCAGCCCTCAGCCCTGGGTTTGGTCATCCATTTGGGCCAAATTCTTCCTTTGCGCATGGTCTAATGTACTCCCACAATGTGTTCAGTGGCAATCCTGCCCACTGAGCTAAGAGCACAATTTAGATGTTAAAGATGACACAAATCCTGATGTAAAGTCTTTCCTTTGTTCTTTGTTATCTCCAAAAGAATTTCAGTCTCCCTTGCAGCTGTTATTTTTCTCCAATAAAAACAACATTTTGTGGTCTTTACAAAGAATTAATAACTATCAAAAGCCTTTGCTAAAAGTAGCCCTGTGGAGCATTTAAAGTGCCATTTCTCTTGCATTACTACTTTGAGGCATTATGCTCAACTCCATAGGATGCCTTTTGATGTGTTGTCTTAAGTAGTTCATTTCCTGTTGCAGCGATGAAAGTAACACACACATTTTTAAAAAATACTCTCCAACTCCTAGTGGACAAAGCTATTTCTATTGAACCAGTGAAAGTGTCTGTGGAGTAAGGCACCATTTGAGGATAGTGAAGACCCTGATATTTAACTCTTCATTACAGCAGTGGAACAGCTGCCATGGACCAAACCAAATACATTGCCTGTGATTGTGAAAAAAACTTAAACAAATTAGCAAACAAAGAGTAAACCCTTCCTCATGGGTTGCCTGCATGCTCTTACATTTAAATGGGCAACAAACTACATAAGAATTCCTGGATTAGTATTTCCCTGATATAGCATCTCTTATGTCTTCATTCTATAGAAATATTTAATTAAATATTATAAAAAATATTACGCAGGAATGAAAGTGTGTTGATACGCTCTGTTCTTCCAACATGCTTAAAATATTCTTGTATTTAGGGGAAAATGGGTCAAAAAGTAGGGAAATGTTAAGTTTAATCTGAGGTACTACCAGTTTCTGAAGATTACACACACATACATACACACATACACACACACATACACACATTTAGACTCACAATAATGTAGTTTGTCTTGTTCTAGGGTGTCCCTGTGTACATGCACACACGCACACACACACACATGCATATTTAGACTCATGATAATGCAGCATATCTTGTTCTAGGCCATCACCAATATGTATTATCTGTGTCTTTTTGAAATAACAGTTCTGTTGCGATGATCTGTGCTAGCCATGAAGGGGGCTGGAAGATCAGTAATCTCATGTAGGCCTGGAAACACTCTGCAGGCTGTGCAGGACTCTCAGCTCCTTGCTGCTCACTCCTTGAGGGCCTCACTGCATCTGGTTCCACACAGGAGCACACAGCGTGGGCCAGAACAGCTAAGTAATGGGAGCAGAGGGACAGAAGTCATACAGAAAGAAAGGAAGGCAAATGGACATTCTCACAGCATCTGCTGTTGGCTTGTATACCCATGAGCAGCATGGAAAAAAACAGTCCAGTCATTGAATATATGCCTGAAATTGATAGGGAGTATCCTAAGACTTTCTTTTCGTTCATAATTGTATGTTTCTGGTTTTGAAGAAGTAGAGATTTTATATTCCACTATATCTTTTCTGCATATAAAGTAATTCTGTAGAAAACAGATGATCAGTTCTCAAATTTCAAAAGGATCTGGCACTATTAAAAAGCTCTTCCTCAAGTGCAAGTCAGGTTTCTTGTCCATCTTAATTGAAGGGAGCAGAACTGCTAAGTGCATCCTCTATTTCAGGCAATGGGGTCTTGCTCAAGATGAGTAGAAAGTGTGCTGTACAATTGGGATCATGGCAGTCCTTTGTTTTAGCAACCATTTGCCCTGTCTTGAAGTTGTCCTTTTCATTCAAAGATGTTTCAGAGAAAGGAAAGATACTGACTTAATTTTTTATTGCTCAGGATGGCTACATGGGGTTTTTTTCTGTCTTGGAACTAGATTAAGCTTGTTGTACATAAGTAAAGGACATGATGTATTTCACTACAAAAGGACAGACAAAAACAGAAACACTTTTGCAAAAGTACTTCATAGACATAATATAAAAATAAAGCTGTAGTTGTCATAGGGAGTGGAAAGACAGTGATCAAATATCTTGACATTTTAAAAAAAGAGCACTTTGTGCACACTTTTTGCTTTCTAGATTTTAAATCTGCCCTGCCTCCTCTTTTTCTGCCACCTAGACTGTAACCAATTCAAGACAAGAAAACATGTATTATGACTCAGGATGAACTCGATTCCTACAAATCAACAATTAATAAAAAAGGAACCATTGAAGGAAGAGAGTTCCTTAGCAAGATTTGTCTCTAGCAGAAACAGTACATTTATTTTCAGGAGACCTTTTTTACAGAGAAAGATAAGGCTTGAGAGCAAAGTTGGCCCCTGGCACTTCAGTGCAGAAGACAGGAGGATCTGCTGCACAGAGCACCATGGAGTGCAGCCTGGCTGAGCAGTACTTGCTATGCAGATCAGGAAAGGATGGCAACAGCAGAGGCTGTCTACTAATAACCCAAGTTTCAGCTGAGACTCTGCAATAATACAGGCAGAGAACCCTTCCTCTCCCCTGGCTCTACAAAAACTAGGCATCCCATCCAAACTAGTCATCTTGATTCTTTCCCTCTTGTCAACAGTGAGAAACAGATTCAGAGAATTACTCTGAAAAGTAATTTATCCTTCCTCTTATAGGTACATGCCTTAGGATAGCATCACTCATTCTGAAAGAAATCTTGATTTGAGGCAGGTTACAGTGTTAATACCTTGCCTCTTTCAGAGATTTTAGCAGCTTCCAATTAAAAATGGCAGCACTGTCACAATGGTGGAAGCATCTGTGCACCTGCTGAAAACAACTTTTTTTGCTGCTGAACCTACTTCATGTGAGCCTACTTCAGGATGCTGCAGGTCATGGAATACAACAGACTCATAGATAATGTAATAATAATAGAATCACAGACTCATAGAACAAGGTGAGTTGGAAGGGATACATAAGGATCATCGAGTCCAGCTCCTGGCCCGGCACAGAACCAACCCAAAAATTATTCTGTGTGAACGAGGGTATTGTCTAAACACTTCTTGAACCCTGGTCAGCTTGGTGCTATGACCATTTCCAACCTTAACCTTCCCTGACACATTTTCAGGCCATTTCCTCGGGTCCTGTCACCGGTCACAAGAGCGAACACATCAGGGTCTGTCCCTCTGCTTTACCTCATAAGGAAGTTGTAACTGCAGTGAGGTGTCCCCTCAGTCTCCTCTTCTCCAGCCTGAAAAAACTGAGGGATCTCAGCCACTCTTCACATGGCTTCACCTCCAGAGCCTTTGCCATGTGCATGGCCCTTCTTTGGATGTTCTCTAATAGCTTCATATCCTTACAATACTGTGGTACCCAAAACTGCACAAAATATCAGTGCAGAGCAGAGCAGGACAATCCCCTCCCTTGCCCGGCTGGCCATGCTGTCCCTGATGCCCCCAGGACACAACTTCTGTCTCATGATAGTGCAAATACCAGAATTTTTGAAAGCCTGATCTATACCCACGTTCCCTCTGTGAGTAGCCGAAAGGGAGCAGTGCTGGCAAGTAGGAAAAGCAAGATATTTTTGCCATGCAGCATGAAAGGGTGGGATGACACTTCTCCAGCTAGTTCCATAAATTAACATTGTCCATTAACAGAGTGGATGACAATACAAGAGACACAGCAGATTTCCCAAAGAATTCATTATAGTGGATTACTGTGGCGTGGATTGCACTGCCTAACCCTTTGTTAGTTTTAAGCTGCACACCCCTATATGAGAGGTGTGATCAAATGTTTAATTGTTTTAATTATTCATCTAAGAATGAAATTGCATACAGATGTAATTATTCCATCCTTTTCCAAAAAATCATCTAACTCCTAACAGAAGGGGCATATTGCCTCCTCTGATCTCAGTATGTTAGAAGCTGCATTGTAAGGGAATTTTGAGTGAGGTCTTTGTTGCATACACCAGACATATTTTCTTCTTAGATGTGTCTATTAACCTAGGTTTGCTCCACTGAAGTGAGTGAAATCATTCCAGCTTTTTACTGATGCAGAGCAGTCCAATGTGTGCTGGCTGAAACATTAGCCTTCAGATTGCCTGTTCAAGCAAGTCCCACACCATTAAGCAGTTTTTTTTGTACAGAACAAACTGCACTACAGTGAGAGTGGAGGTGGCAACTCCAGCTCTAGTTTAGGGCCTCTTTGTACTGTTGTTCAGGAGATTAAAGGGATAAACAGCTACACAAAGCCTGCGGCCCTGGATGACTTGGACTGGAACACTCAGGAGCCCAAGGGTGGGCTTTATTGTCCCTTTTCTTACCAAGTGTGTGAGTGAGAAGGGAGCAATTCCCTGTGAGAAGAGATCCCTCCACAATGTAACTGTTCACAAAACTCAGAGTCGCCCTGAATGAAGCAGGGCGAAGTGCTGAATTGCGAAGTGCTGAAGTTAGTGTCTGGACTACAAAATCCTCTCCAGAGAGTGGAATTCCGTTCTGCTGTGTAACCTACACCTGCAATATAGATGCAAAGCGAGCAGCTGAGTGCAATTGTGCCCTTACAAAAGTATATATCTGGGTATGGTTGAGTTTTAACTTACTGTTGATATAATCACAAATAAGAAGGAAAAGCTGGCACCTGGTGACCCCATAATTTCAGCAAAGCTACAATCAGAGCAAGAGAGGTTATTTGGAGAGCTTCAAAGAATCTTTCCCATTCCAGAATCAGACCTCTTGCTGATATCTTAATTCCTCACCCAAATAATAACGCTGAAGCTTTATTAGTTAATCAATAAGACACAATACAGGGTATGGTTATCATAAGATAATCATACCCTGGAGCATTTTGAGGCATGAGCCTTATGCCTCCGATCAGATTGGGTGAGATTATCTTTTGATAACCATGCCCTTGGGGAATGGCTCATTTCTATTATGAGAAAATTTTATGGTTGGGGAAAATGTGCATTCCTGATGTAGAGAAATGAAAATGGTACCTTAGAATTAGCAGCTATTTCTCTCAAGCTGAAAAAAAACAAGGTAAAACCAGATTTGCTTTTGGAATGCTTCATGGGAATTCCTCACTGTCCATGCTGTTTCAAGGCAAAAATAACTTTGAAGCAGGTGACGTGTTTTGGAGTCACTTTTCACCTACCATTTATATATACCATATATATATATATACCTATATATATACACACACACTTCAAAGAAGCACATGGGAAAAAATAGTCAATGACAGGTTTGCTGTAGAGCTGCAAAACAAAGAAAGGCATTGCCTTTTTTTCTTTAACAACAACAACAGCAACAAACCAAACAACGAAGAAAACCCCTAGAAATAACAAAAAACAACCTAGATGACTAGGTATTGCTTCTGATGTCATATATGCTACACATCCAGTTGCTGTTTGTATATATTAGAAACCTATCTACAGGTATTTTTTGTCTCCTGTTTACTAATATGAAATTGTAATGTTGGCAAAAGTTTCATTTAAAGAAAAGAAAATAGCACATTGCACTAAAACAGAAAATAAGCTTTTTCAAATACAATGGTTAGAACTAGCAATTGCCCTTGGGTGTGTACATTGAAAATGTACTCATTCACTGTTTTTATAAACAAACTCAGTGTAGACAGTGACATATTTTGGAATTGTTTTCTGTGAGTGTTCATAAGAACATTAATTAAAAAGGTCTCAAATTTGCTTTTAAATGTGATTGCAAAATGCAATTTTTAGGTATTTATGAACATATAGCTATAAGAAATGTCTGTACACTCAGTCAATTCATGGTCAGTATTCATTTATTTTGAATTCAATTATTTTGCTGAGTAAGAGTAAAAATTAATAATAAAACCTTAAATAATAATAATTTCAGGACTTCAGACTTAAGCTAGTATTTTTTTATTGTTGGAGATAATCTCTAATGTTCCCTTCCACCCTGCTTCAACAGAGTGGGAAAGGAAGCTACAGAGACATGAAATGTTTAGCCCCAGCATGTCCAAGATGACAGAGTCAAAAGTAGAATTATTGCCTAAATGCAGAGCAAATCTCTACAGTATGACTTGATATGGGCCTGAGGGGGCTCAGTCACCGAGCTGAGCCCATGTCAGGGGGCGCAGTGACTGGGGCTGTATCTGACTGGTGACCAACCACCAGCTGTGTTCCTCAGGGTGCAGCTCGGTTCTGTTCCATGTGTTTATCAGGATGAAGGATTGGAACGCACCATGAGCAGATTGGCTGATGATTCCAAACTGGACGATGCTGTTGGCACTCTGGAGGGACCAGAGGCCTTGCAGGGGGATCTAGGTAGCTTAGAACGTTGGGCATGACATCCAGTACCAGCACAAGCTGCGGCAGAGGAGTGGCTGTTGGGCAGCCCTGCAGGAAGGGGTCTGAGGGCGCTGGCTGACAGCGGCTCAGGGTGAGCCCGCAGCGTGCCCGGGCAGCCCGGAGGGCAAATGGCATCCTGGGAGCCTTGGGCATGGCACTGCCAGCCACAGGAGAGGGGATTATCCCTGTGTTCAGGGCTGTGCAGCCGCACCTGGCGTGCTCAGCGCAGTTCTGTGCCCCACAGTTTAAGAAGGTTGTGAAGGTCCTCGAGTGCATCCAGAGGAAGGCAACAAAGCTGGTGAGAGGCTGGAAGGCATGTCGTGTGAGAACTGCTGAGGAATTTGGGCTTCTCTGCTTTGTAGAGAAGGAGCTGAGGGGTACCCTGATTCCTCTCTGCAGTTTCTGAGGAGGGGAATTGAAGAGGCAAATGTTGCCTCTCCCTGGGATCCAGTGATAGGACACATGGGATTGGTCCCATGGAGACACTCTTTCCATTGCATCCAAGAACTGTAATATCTGACAAATTATGTGTTACACTATCAATTAACAATAAACTGCCCATTGCATGTGAGGAGAGAACTGCAATGCCCAGCAAGGAGGTACAACAGGGGCTCCTCTCATGCTGAAAAAGGCCAATACGCACATTGTTCCACCATGAGAGTTCAGCCTGGTATATGGGTGACCCTGCTAAGATTCTTCTCACAGCTTTGTAGCTTATATGAGGGATCAGCAAGGGATCACCTTGCACAACTGCACACAGACTGTTTGTGGCCCAGTCTCCTGAGTCTGCTTTGACTTCTCCATCTCCACATCCACTGCTTTCTAAAGCAGAAATTGGTTTAGACTTAGCCCACAGTGGCTCTGTCCTGGCAATATTCCAGAATTGCTGATATACTGCCCACTGGTGTTGTAAAAAGACAAGGCTGTAATGTAGCCAGCATCTGAGCCATGTATTGTCCAATTAGCTAAACAAATTTGAATTTTAAAAAGCAAATATGGCAAGCAGATCTTTGACAAGAATGCTAATGTTGCACTTGGCATTTGTTAGTCCTGGGTCATTTTATTATTCTTACAAGTGAATCTAACTATTAGAGTATTTATTTTTAATTCCTTGTTGATAATAATACCAGAAAAATTGAAATTAACTTGTATTTGTTTGTCACATTGACTATTCAGACATGGGATTTTTCACTGAAAAAATGGGATATACCTTAAAATAGTTTTTGTCTATTAGATATATGACACATGGAGTAAATGTCAGCATGAGTGTTAAAGGCTAACATTTCTATCCACAAATATCTAAAACCACTAGGGATATGGGAAGAATTAAGAAAAAATACAATCTTATCATTTTGTCCTTAAGTCTCTCTCTGAATTACATGGTATCATCTTGTATGGGATGTTTCACACTTCTTACATGAATATTTCAGTAATATTTACCTGAGTAAAGTATAAATTTCTTCAGTATAGTAAAGTATAAATCTCTTAAGTGTAATTTTTTTTTTCACTAGCAGCCACTTGCAAAGTGAAGGCAGATCCATGTCCCATGCTCAGCTAGGGTCAGCTGCAGCAGCTTGCCCAGAGCCATGTCCAGCTGGGTTTTGAATATCTCCGCAGATGGAAACTTCACAACATTTCTGAGAAATCTGTTTCAGTGTTTGATGTAAAAAACGTTTTCTTGTGTTCAGATAGATTTTCATGTGATTCAGTTTGTGCCCTGAGCACTGTCTCTTGTGCTCTCATTGAGCACCCAGAAATAATCTCCTTCTTAACTCCCTCCCGTCAGGTCTTTAGGCTCGTTGTTGAGAAACACCCTGATCCCCTTTGTTCACAGGGACATACTGAGCTATGCAGAACATCCAGGATCAACCCCAGTAGAAAAGTAGTGCATGATCTATAACGGCTGCCTGCAAAACCATTTGATTAGAAAAGTTAATTTCTCCCTAGCAATTCCCTGAAATTAAAGAAATACAGCTTTCATTAGGGCTGCACTCCTCTACCAGCACTGTCCCAGATTTTTTGATTTAGAAGTGAAAGACTAGACAATTTCACTTTGAGTATGTAGTATTCAAAATGTGTTTCTCAATTTTAAAAGCTTTTTCAAAGTACAGGGGTCTGCCATAAACTATGTGAAGATGAGAAGTTTGGCTTGTCTCAAATCCAGTCATTCTCAGCAGCCATTCCATATAGCTGGTCAAGAAGTGGCATTGGCTGCTGACACAGAAATACAAGTGTTTTAGGAACTGGAGCAGACAAGCACCCTTTCATTTCATGGGCGAAGGCTGGGTAGAGGGGAGAATTTGTCACCTTGTTTTCTATTGATAGAGAAAACTGGTATTAAAGAGAAGGTTCTGAGCTAAATGGATTTAAATGCCCAAAGGGATTTAAAAATATAAAATCACTAAGACTGAAATTAGAATAGAGAATAATTGTGACAGCTAAAAACTAAGGAAGTCAAAGCAAATTAGTCAGAACTGCTGTTTGACATCTGTGTCCCACACACTCCATAGCACACTGGTTGGACACACCTTGTTGGCTACTGAAAACATGAAGTATCTTAGAAATTTTCTATTGAAGAAGGGTTCTTTTGTGGCCTTTTTTTTGTGTGTTGTTTGGGATTTTTGTTTGTTTGTTTGTGTGATATTGTTTCATTTTGTTTTGGATTTTTTGTTAAGTACTTTCCATGCAGGAGGGAAAATTCCTACAAGTTAGATTCTCCAAAATAAGTAACTGGACTGGAATGCAGGGTGGTGGACAGTCTTGCTCCCCAGAGAGGAGATCATGAGCAATAATATTTTCTTACCTTCCTAGATTTTTAATGATTTTTTTTTGTTATATTTAAATATCTCCTTTTTTCAGTGTTAACAAGATCTGTAAACATTTATCACAAAATAACTACTAAGCCTTTTGGGTTCAGCTCTTGAATGAAAGAAGACCAGGCTGAAAACTTTGCTCACAATTCTTTCCAGTAGCCTTCCCCAGTGCATGAAACCCCAACCTGCTGCAGTAAGTGGCAAAGCTACACTGACTTGAATTGCCAGGATTTTGCTCAGTCACTCTTAAACACTTCATGGCAGACATCCAATATCTTACTGTAAACTCTACAAGCACACTCTTTACAACTTGTTAACAACTTAATGTTTTTGTTCTCAGAGGAGCATATCATTAATCATTTCCCCAAGACCAGTAAAATCCCACATTATAATAATTTATTTTAAAGCTGTAAAATAGAGAATGTCTTAGTCCTAGTGAAATGGACACACAGTTAGTAACCCAAGAAATGCAAGGGAAAGAACGTGGTGGTTCTCGTCTCTTGGCTCTCCTTGATCACTAATGTGTTTGCCATTACCAGGACTGGTGTAATTATTTAGGAATCCAAAACAGCACTTGTTACTCTTCACTCTTCATTACAGTGTGGTATGTATTTTCCCCAAAATTAAAAATAAAACACAAAACCAGTAAAAAATTAGGAGATAACTGTAACTCAGAATAAAGATGAGCTTCCAGTCCAGCTGTGATCAGCGAAGATTTTATCTGCATTTCCAGTTGAATCTGCAGGGTTTAGGTCAGGCATTTTCACAGAAAGGAACTATTTCTTTGGCAGCAGGATTCAAGGCCCTGCACATCTGTGAATACACTCACTGTGGCCCACAAAATAATGAACAGAATGAAAACCCTCATCACTTATGGTTGACAGGAAGGATCTGAATTCACTGGTTGCAGATAGAAGAGTACTAAATTTGACTTCACTTTAAAAAATTGTTGTCCTATAAAGTATAATTTAGTCAACTATGTGCATACTCTAAAGCCTCATTTAAAACCCAATCTTTTCCCCAATGCTATTTTTAGATCACCAAACAAAGGCTTCTTAGCATATTAGCAAAAGTATGACACTCTAGTATGTGAAATGTCACTCCAAAAACTTTCCACCTTAGGCTGGTTATTCATGTACTTCGCTTGACAATTAATTAATTCTTTTTAATGAAATCATATGTCATACTGTGCAACTGAAAATTTGCAGGAAAGGCAAATACTTCCTTCTAAAAACAACTTTCCTCTCCCCTTTAAATTGTGAAATGTTGAAGTGCTAGGGATAAATTGTGTTCTGTGTCCAGTTTCTCCTCGTTTGACCAGCTCAGTGGACAGCCTGATGTCACATCAGTAGGTCTCAATGGATGTACTGATGTTTTTATTTTTCTTTGATGTCCTTGGGAACCAAAATCATAAACAGTAAATGTCTTGAAAGGAAGAATTAATTTGAGACTGATATAATCCATTAAATCCCTATAGTAGCCAAAGAGGCTGTTGAAGGTAAGAGGGAAAATTAAAGCACTGAGACCAACATCCACAAGATTTTGTGAAGCAGAGTTTCAGCAGTAAAGTTTGATCCAGAGAACACCCTTGATTCTCCTCGCATCTTTTCTGCCTGCCATCTCTTGCAGCCTTGGTGATGTGAGCAATCAGAAATAGATATAGGCATGACTGAGGTGTTTTAAGTCCCTTTCTGTGATGACACCCTTCATCCACACAGTGTTAATTTTATAAGTTAGTCTCACAGCCTCTGGGCTCTAGAATCCCATAAGCACTACCTAAATCCCATCCCATCAGCCTACACCATGAGACCTAGAAACTCACGGAATGACATGTAAGCTCTGCTCAGTAAATGTTCTCCAAGCACACCTAACTAGAGATGACAGAATGAGATCCTTCACTGACTGCAATTGCATTTGTTATCCTTTTCATACTGCTCCGTTAATCCTTTTCTGATGCTGCTCCTAGTGGCACAGGTAACTCACATATCCAGTCTCAGGCCTAGAGCACTTATCTGAAATGAAAAAACCAAGTTCGGATACTTACTTATCCACAGTGAGTTCACAAATCTTCCTTCACAGAAGGCAGTATAAATGCCTGGGACGCAGGTTATGAAGAGAAAAGCAAGTTTTACTGGACAGCAGAGTAGCAAGTAAAGGGCATGATTTTGCAGTGGGTCACAGGCCTTCTCCTAGGAAAAAATTCAGAATTCACCTTGAGCTTCAGCTCCAGCCACAAACTCCAAACACATTTGGAGAGGAAGGAGTGAAACATGCATGAACACTGTGTTGATTTGAAGGCCTACAAAACTCACAATATTCTCACTCCACTTTTTTGTAAATATTATGTCTTTATCACCAAAGCATCCTAAATGCCTTCTGTATCAGAAAATTTCTAGCTAGCTGGCTAGCTTACTTCTCCTTTCAGTTTCTGGGATCTGTGTCTTACATTCACAAACACAGGTCTGCCTGATTTCATGCCAGAAAATATACAAAACTGATACCCAGGGAATCTATTATGTTGTAAAAGGGTGTAAGAGTTAAAGGAGAGCCATGGCAGCAGTAAAAATGAGGGCAGCAGATGCCTTTTTTGTTCTAGGAAAGCATATAGATGCTGTGCCAGCTCTAAAGATATTTGCTCTGATTTAGCAACACAGAACAGAAATTAAAAAACAGCATCTTTGGTGAGGAGCACAAGATGAGAGCTTCATGGAAGGATGAAATTTTAGAGATGGATTTAATTGTAATAAAGCATACACTGGACATGCCAAGGAGGAAAGACAGGTAAGAAAGATGAAAATTTCATTTTCCCCCCATGTGTGTTCATCTGAGCGCATCTGCTGCTAGCCAGAGTCAAGGGCAAACTGTCCTGGAAGACTGCAAGTACTGTGATGCCTTTAGTTTTAGCTTTCATATTTTCCAGATTCTGTACTGCTTTAGTGTGTAACTCTGAACTTCATATAAAGTGTTAGCAAGTTCTCTTCACAGTTTAGTTAGACAAAACAATCCTTTTAGCTGAGAACCAAGGACACCACTGCGGCTTCAGGCCCAAAAAGCACAAACAACAGCGAATCGAGGAGAGCAGTCTGGGAGGATGGGACTTCATAACCTGAAGCTGTGATTGGACAATTAACCCCAATATGTAAATGGACAGAAACTTATAAAAGTGTGAAAACTCATGACCATCATCCACCTTGGGTCTGTCTTGGGTCCAGCTTGGGCAGAGCCCCAGCCAGGCTCTTGTGCTGCCCAAGGTGTATCCTTTAAAGGCTTTTCAATAAATACCTACTTTATTCCTTTAACTCTGTCTGGCCTCTGTTCCAGGTAGCCTCTTCTAGGCATCAATTGGGGAACATACAAAGATAAAAGCTTGGAGACTTACAATAAGAAAATTGTTGTGGTTTAATTAAACTCCTCTGAAAGCCATATTTTTAACCATTGCACCGTTAATAAAACAGCAGGTGCAAATAGTTTTAGGGACAAAATGAGTCACAAAGTATGTGGGAGATGGCAGGGTCTGGCACGAGCATTACTGCACAGGGAACATGGCTGAGAGGCAGGAGGCAGCAGATCTATTTCAGACTGTACCACTGGCTTGTTTCTGAGTGAATCACAAAGATTCAAATACTCAGGAGCAGCTTCTAATTCCAGATGCTTTGCTTTAGACACTGAGTGTCTTTTCAAAAGCTCTGGACACCTGCAGTTCTCCCTATAATCAGACGGGATATTCTCTGGATGAAGTCATAAATATCTCAAGCCAAGTTCTGAACAGCTAAGAGTGAGGTTTCATGTTATGGCTAAAATGATCAGCCAGTAGACTGCTGGTATAAGAGCTGCCCTGCTCCCACCTGATTCTCCCATGAGCTGCTTTTGCTTTCCTCGGGATAGGTCTGACAGCAGAGAGCCAGGGGCTAAATACTCACTTGTGGAGGCTTACATGTCTTCTGGATTAGCTCCTTGAGTCATCCTCCTATGTGGCCTCACAAGCATTAGAGGGGAGCAGGAAAGCACAGAGGCAGTAAAGAGAAGGAAGGATTCCCTCTGAGGAAGTCATGTTTCAAGGCTAATTTGAACATATACGTCTTATCCTCACCATTCATTTGTTTCAATCTCACCTCTTGCAAAATTGAGATGAATACAAATTATTGTAAGACCACACTAATGGGAGTAAGAATGAGGAAGTAAAAAGACTAAGAGCAACTCCATATGAATACAAATCTTAAGTACATTGTTCTTATTCCCCTGGTTCTTCACAACTGTATCTGCTGTATTCCTTTCATAGAATCACTTAAGTTCAAAAAGACTCCAAGATCACTAAGTCATTCTCACCTCTCTCCTTATGAATGCTCTTAAACACATATATTTGTTTAGAATCAAATCTAGTTGAAATATGCTGGCTGTATAGCAGCTTCAATCAGCCTGCATGTTGAAACTGATCCTATCACTTTCAGTTTAACTTTATCTGTGCTGCTGTTTCTTGTACCCTGAAACTCTTCAATCAATGCCTCTTATCAGAGCTGACAGGAGGTGCTACTTCCAGTTCTGGGAGGAGAGGACTTGCAGCAGGATCACCACTGGTCTGCCAATGCCTCTGCACAAGCCTGCCTTCGAGAGGCATTACTGCTTCAAATACCCAATTAGTGAAATCTTGGCTCTGCTGAAGAAGGCAGTGGGATCTTTGCCACTTGCATGTAGTGAAGCCAAGATTTCATCCACTCTATATGCAGTTGCAGTACACTGAGGCTCAGAACTTTAGGCTCACCCATAAAAGGTTGTTCTCTTCTTCTAAGACAGCTCAGGAGTTTTTTGCAGTTATGGACCACCAATTATTTCCTTATGGCAACCCCCACAGAGACAGATATGTCAAGATAGCTGTGAGAAAAGGAGGGTAGATGTTGAACATGAAATCAAACTTAGAGCTAACAGATGTTGAAAGGTATGATAGGGGGTTTTCCCATAAATTTCAGACTAAAAGAGTACCTAAAGAAGAGCACAGGAAGCACCAAGCTGCATTTGTCAGCAACTAATAAAAAAAAAGTCTACATGAACTTAGCTTTTACTTTCCACATGAGCTGATAGTCCCATTATGCAGCTCAGTGACAACAGCAATACCAGTAACCAGTTCAGTCATACTCATTTTGATTCCTGTTGCAGGTATTTTATAAGCTGATTTATTGACCGAAACACAAAATATGGCCAATAACTTAAAGTCAGTGATATGTGATTATATTCCCATAACATCCCAATAACCTGTTGATATGGAAAAGACATGGTTCCTACTCCAAAAAAATAGATAATTATCCACAAAATTGTGCTTTATTTATAACTGATGATACATAGCTATTAATAAAGTTTAATATCTAAATATTTTTCTGAAGTTTGATACTATTAGGTACAATCAAACATTAGGGCTTCCTTAGGACCATCTAGCTGAAATCACAGCAATTATTTGTGGACTGAGTACAGTACATTCAGTAAGACCTTCATCACCTGCAAGTGGTCTGCATCATTAACACACATCTAGAATTATTCCTTATAAAAAAAAAAATAAAATAAATAAAGCCGAGAAATTAAATTGATAAAGTATTAGAACTGTGAGAACAAAAGAAGCAGTTTCCTCTAGGCACAGAAACAGGGCAGCTTGAGCTGTGAAATATTATCCAACAAATAGAACTCTATACAATACTCTATAAAGTGTACAAGGGAGGGGGGAAGAAAAAAACTCTAAAAGGCTGTTTTCTTTCGTGCTCACTGTTGAATTCACAACTATATTTTTGTGCATGGAAAACACAGTTTAAAAAGTGTAACAATCTCAGTGGGATTTTTTTTATACTTCTTGTCCAGTATGACTTAAAAATAAAAGCCATAGAAAAAGGCTATTTCTCTTAAAAACAGGGGAACAAAATCTGCAACATTTCTGTTTGCAGTTGGTTTGTTACACTTCAGTGATGAAATAAATAACTATTTTCAACCTGTAAGACACACACTGTCTGTAGAAATTGGCATCATCCCTTTGGCTAAATTTCAAACAACTAATCTTATAATTCCTTAGTGATTTACTCAACACTTGGAAATGTCATTCTGTGGATGAAGTAGACTATGCTCCATGTTAACTGCACTAAGCAAACAGCCATTCAAAGCAAATATTGACAGAACCTCACTTAATGCAGGAGAGAATGTCCATTTCCATTGCTTTATTTTCTTTAAATTGATGAAGTATTACACTTGTGAACACAGGAAGACATCTATATCCATGAATATACCCAAGCTTAAACCAGATTAGGTCCCAAAAAGGAGGTCCATATTGCCAATTCATCCAGACAGAAATTAATAGAAGTCCCTCCACTCACTTCTAAGTGCAGTGAATCATGCAGTTAGTCACCATTGCACGATTTTAAATCAACCTATAGATGGTTGATTTATATTCTTATAAATAAATGTGCTCATATTTTAGTCACTATTGTGAAGTCCTTTTACAAATTCTTCCTTATGCTCAATAGAAAATGGGGATTCATCTCTTTAAAGGAAACATTTTGCATGTCCAAAAATAGCTAAACTACAAAAATTTCTGAATGCATAAAGAAAGAGATTACTTTTAAAGTGTTGTCATAAACTTATTTCCTAGCTTTCTACTTCCATATTAGGAAAGAGGACTGCAGTCAAGTTTCATGGATGCAAAACTGGATTTATTCTGGTAGAGTAGAATAGAAGGAAAGTCAATTTCTTTTTTATTTTCTTATGAATAGTAAAGTACATTGAACAACAAAACAAAAATTGATCATGATTTACTAACAAAGGCGAGAGACGTCCATGAAATCCAAGGGTATCCTTTCCAAGGCAACATCCACTGCATTTTAAGTATTTATCCATACAAATACAAAATAAAGTGAAACAGAAAATAACTCTTTATAAAGCCAAAAGAAAATATGTACTTTTTCTATGCAAGCATTTTATACACTAGGAGCAAGAATAACTTATAGCAACATCTCCCTGGGCTACCTCAAGGATATTCTGAGGCAAGCTGCTGACTTCCAATGAGAAGAGAACTTAGGCACCTACAGGAATACTTAAAAAGAGAAATACTTTCTTCATCTGTGCTACAGCAGCTTCCATGGCCAGGTTCTGGACTTAAGTGTTTCCATGGTATCGGACGAGAGGCTGAGTGAGAAGGTACAGGCAACAAGATTCCAGAGAGATTCTCAAAAACTTTGTCAGTTTACACACAAAGGTACTTTTGGATGGTACAGTGCTTACAGCCAGCATAAAGTTTCACAAAAACCACACACACTTTCTGTGAAATAAACATGTGGAAAGTGAGAGCAAGCCTAAGTGAGATGACCCCATGCATCCCAGTTTGCAGCACAGGGTCAGGCAGTGCTTTTGAACTCTTCTGTAGCTCACAACAGCACCATACCCTGCCCTGAGAGAGGCCTGAGTGACTGGTGTGGGGCTTGGAAAGGTATCATACTGACTGGGAAAGAAAGACAAGCAACGGACAGGCATCCTGATGTTCCTGTAGCTGGTGAAGTTCTTTCCATGCACTTTTCTTTGTGGGTATGTATGAGAGCACAAAATCCCACCTCCACATCATATGACTCCAAGGAGGTTCTGTTGCCAGGGTTCTGCAGCATTTTTCCCTTACTTTTATTGTTAATCCCCATTGAGGGATGGCACTCACTTGAAAGACCAGACTACTCTCCTTTATGTGATGTGCAATAACCCATATTTATAGAGAGATTTAGACACACAATGTTGGCATTAATAAAACTGGTTTTATTAAAACTAAAGGGGTTTTTTTGTGTATGATAGATTTTTCTTATTGGTATTTTTTCCCTATGGACAAACAGGTTAACCAAGTATGCATGTTAAAAATTGATTCCCTAATTTCTGCCATATAATTTCAGTACAAACACTTTTAATTTCCAGATGCAATGAAAAAAGATTTGTGTGTATTTAAAAAGGCTGTCCTGCATGTTTCTTTCTGGTTTACAAATTTATTTTAAAGCAGTGTGGTTAATACCAAGTTGTTTATGATAAAATGAACAGAGATAAGTAGAGTATCATACTGGAAAGAGGCGGGTAAAGAAAATATCTCTATCTATACTGAAAAACAAAGCATAGAAACATGAAGTTATATTTATTTCTGGAGAAAAGGAGAGATTTTTTTTACTAAATGTTTATGGTGTGTGAGAAGAAAGACTGGTCTAGTAAAGAAAATTATGTAGTGCAAATTCATTTTACATTGGAGGAAAAACATCTACTGAATGCCATCCTCTTGGTTGTGAGGACTGCTATACTAGCTTTTTAAGATTTTTAATGTGCCCTGTTTGAAGAGTATGAAGCACCCACCTGAAGCACCTACGTGTGCTTCTGGAGTAATGAGGGGGAGTCACATCATTTTGTGTGGGAGGACTGTTACATTACATCATGAGAAGAAGGAGGAGGGGAGCAGTACATACATTTGGGATTACCTGACTTGTATATTTACAGTAAATTGCTTATGGATGGCCTACTCATATGACATTCCTTTAGCACTACACAAACAAGGAGGTATTTCCAGAGTTACTTCTTTCCCAGTGTTTCAGTTAAGTCTAATAAATTTCACCCTTAAACCATCACTTCATTCTAGCAGCTATAATGAGGAATTAAGGCCCAATTGTAGCAGGTAGGCAAGATGAATTCCTACACCAATATTTGCTAGAGACAAAGCTGAATTAGAAGCACAGAGGAAAAATCCAGGGCATGAAGTAGGGGAAAAGTTATCTGTGTGACTAGAATGTGCCTCAGGATGGGGATGGGATGGAACAGCACTAGAATCTGTCTGTCCCTGGAAGGCCCACCCCTAGCTGAAGGGATACAGAGCCAGCAGCTTGAGACAGGAGGCCGTGCAGACAAAAGTGATCTCTCAGAGGACAGCTGTTTTCTGGCATAGTACCAAAATGCAAGTGACTCTTCAGCCTGTAACACTGTACAGAAGAAGGTGTTGTGAACTTGCAGCTCAGCAGCCTTCTCTGGCCTCCTCAATACCATCGGCAGCATCACCCATTTGCTCAGATGGAAATGCAGGTGGTAGGTATTACAATGCCTAGCAGAGCCCATCCAAATGGGAGCCTTTAGAAACTTTTCAGGCTGAGTTACACAAAACACTTACTGGGTGACATTACAACCTAGATCTGTTCTAAGGATTGGAAACTCCTGGAGTCAGATTTGGCTGATGTGCCCTAAAGCCTAGAGATGTCCCATGGGCCACCATCTGAAAACCTAGCTTTACAGTACAATTGTTCCTTATTATTCTTGCTATTTAAGAGACTCATATCCTGTCTCATCCCCTAAAGGACCTGGATACAGAAGACCTGATGTATTTCTGTTGTACGACAGATTAATTCCATGGCTAGGTTACTGATAATGTAGTTTGACATTACTGTCAAACCAACGTAACAGCCAGCTGCTATCAACACCAGCAATTCTTCCTCCCCTCTACTTGCTCTTCATGCCCTGGCACATGGAAAAGTGTGTTGGAAAAACCTCGCTGACTCAAGGAAGGAGAAGCAGTGGAGCATGCATGGGGAAATGTTAGCACATAGGTCCTGCCCTTCACCTGGGGCAGCATTTGTCAACATAGCAGCAAAATGGGTTAGAAAGCTAGCCTATCATAAAAAATAAGTTTATTTGAACATTAGTCAGAGAACTGAAAAGCCAAGGCAGTTTCAAATTTCTTGGCATCCAACACAAAACTGAGCTTTGCTGCCTTTAATTCACTCTGGAAGCAGAAAATGTAAAGAGAAATGTACACAATATGAATTCCGCAAACAGACTAATCCTATAAAGTTTATCCCACTTTATTTTATACTAACAGTCACAAATAGATGACTTCCAAGTATCCAGCTATTTTGTTGGTAAAAATCTGGTGGCAATCTAACCTAGGAAAGGAGATCTTTTAGCATGCACCAAGGATTTTAGAATAAAAATACTTTAACTCTCTGTTAGTAGTTATATAAAGTCTTTCATATGAAAGAATACACAGCTAATAAAAACATAAAAAATAAAATTCCATATGCTTCCTTAAAATTAATCTAAATACTGTCCGAAAATATACTCATCTCAATTCCTGCTTTAGGCAAAGTGTAACTACCCTGAACTAATGTAATTGTTTCAGAAAAAGTCTCTGAAAAAAATGGAAATACCATGTTCTGATTATAACTCTTAGGAAAGGCAGCAAGGTGTAAGGAAACAGATATTTCAATCAAGTCCACAAAGAAGACTGTGTCTGCTACAATATCTGCACACATCTTCAGTATTGGACCGAAGTACAAGACAAACACTTGGCCCTTTTAACTGCATTGTGTTCTAGGAAGAATAAATCTCAGTCAAATCACAGGAAAAATCATGGTCTGTCTCAGATTTACACTTCATATTCTCATTTCTATTTCATTTAGAATTCTCCTCTTTCAAATATCTAAACAATGAGAGATGTATTTAGTAAGCAGAAAACATTTTATTATATATACATTCTCTGTGAAAATGCAGTTCTGTTTGAAAAGTCTTCTGGCCTTCAGAATTAGGAATGCTAAGCAATACTGAGAAAAAGGAATTACATATCCCTTATTTCCTTCTTTATTTCTTGTATGTTATCACAAGATATGTGTCAGATAGATGTGGCCCAAAAGCATAACCCCAAATCTGACACTTCCCAAACTACTTGGGAGTTCAGGAATAAGAGAGTGTAAGAGAGTACTCCTCAAGTGAGGCCCTAAGCTCTGGGATCTGATTCCGCCTGGATTCAGAAACATTGCAGCATGCTACATAGTTCCTCCTGTCTTGTTGTTCGAAGAGGAGAGATGGAAGAGCTGGAAATAATGAAGAGCAGCGTAGGCAGGTTTCATAGCACTGCTCCCCAGAGTGCCTTTGTTTTTTGTGGGAGAATGTGTAAACAGTAGCATCAAGAACAGGAAATTCTCATGGACTGCAGTAGGCACTGAAGCCTGGAAAGCTTTCACCAGGCTAGATGCTGACAGGTGCTTAGAGCTGTGGGGCACTATACATCTTCTACTTGTTCCACAATGAAGACAGTATGAAGAAATCACGCCGTATAATTGAACCAAATATACCAAATAAACCCACTTGCTAAATAATACACAAATATCCAAGATATAGCTAGAGGCATGCTGCTGCTCTGGCTGGTCTCTGGCAGCTCCTCCACACTACTAACACTACAGGCAATAAACTGTGTTACCAAAAGGTGCATGAGTGATTTAGAGACACTAGTATATCCTTATACACTACAAAATCAAATTGGTGCTGCAGAAACCAAATCAATAAATAAAAATGAATGTAGACTGTAAAAAGAAAGCAGCCCACTATCTTGTCCTCTTTTTTTTAATGAGAAAAAGTTACGTGCAATGTTTGAGGGAATTGTGGTCAATTAGAATAATATTCTCAAATATCACAAATCATAGCTGAGAAAGATTCAGACAATAATGCTAAAGTAATACTGAAGTGGTCTGTAAGCTGAAGTGGTCTGAGCTGTATCTAGTTTCAAAAGCCTGTGGGGTAATTTAGTGCATTGTATTTATTTTCTAAATCTTAACCAAACAAGTAATAAATAATTATACACAGTTTTCTCCTCCAAGCCAAAATCAAAACAATAAAAACCTTTAACATAAGCGCAGTAATATTAGCTACAAAAAGAGATGTATCCATTTTGGCTCCTTTACATAATGTAAACAAAATACCAGGACATTAAAGAAGATATAAATGCAGATAGGACTAAGTTTCTCTTAAATAAGCTTTGGTCTAACTAAGAATTTGCTTATAGCATTAAATTTGCCCTTATTTTACCACTTTCTGCATAGACATTAAATGAATTCCATTTGGTGTTTGCATAGGATAATTCCAAGCATCTTTAAAATAGCAGTGATAGACATTGGTATTAACTGTTTTTTTATATTGAAGTATCATACAATACACATCCCCAAATACAGTGTGATAGAACACGATTCTGTTTATATATATGTTTATACATATGTTTATATATATATATATATGTGTGTATATTATATATTAACATATATGCATGTAGTTATATATTTGCCTGGCTTATTACAGACAACAGTGCAGGTCAGTTTTGTCTGTGGTATGCTACATCTTGGTATCTGAAGTTTTGGGAATAGCCTATTAGGGTGTAAAAGTGAAAAATGACAGAAGAGATGTCTCTGAAAATAAGTTTGACATTTCCTACCTTGAACATTACTAAAATTAGAGCATTAATAATACACCAGCACACACCATTTTATAGCATTCTCACTGTAGACATCCCCGGCTAGAAAAGAACTGGGGCCATGGGAGAACTCCTGACTAAGACAGTCAAAGAAGTTTCTGTATAGAACACCAATTATATGAGAACTGCAACCAAGATCAAAGTGCAACGTGCTTACAAGAAAACATCTCAGAGATGGTGAATGAAGTGATGCACTCCAATGCAGAAGGTAAATGTTAAAACTTCATGTGCTTTTCCATACTTACTGACCACAGAACTGAACTGGCCAACTTTTCAAAAAACAAAAGGACAGATAATGAAAAAATAAGTTTCAAGTGAATACTAAACTTATACCATTTCATGATATCACTACCTTGTTACATTTGCATTTATTATGTTGCTTTAAATATATTTTTTGTTTTCAACAGATTTTTTTCAGGAGACTTTTGCACAGCCTATAGTTGACTGAAAGTCAATCTTTTAAAATTTGTTTCCAGTGAACATGCTGGACTCAGAACTGAAGATTTCTGAAGAAAATCAGAATTTATTGTGACTTATCAGCACCTCTTAGGAAGGATTGCTGATTTTTCTCCAAAGGGCCAATATCAAGTAATTTCTTGAACCATAATTTGTGCCAAACGGCAAGAAAGTGGTGATATTTAACTTACACAAATTTTTTTCCACCTATGATTTATGGGACTATTAATTAGGCATTTCCTATGAAGGAATCAACAAACCCACCACTGTGGCATGCCAATCCTCGGTTCCAAGCTGTTTTATACTTCTCTGGCAGCACCAAAATTTTAAAGACAGAAAATATTATCTGAGAATATCTCCTTACTGGTCAGCCATTGCCAGCATTAAGGGATCTTATCTGAATCCCTGAGCTATTTTGTATTTTTTGAGGAAAGCACTTTGCAAGGAAGAAGTCCTCCTACATGTCTTACCTGTCTTGATTATGTGTGTCTGTTTTAATCTATTGTCTTCCTGAGGCACAGGCATTTTGTAAAGCACTTGCCCAACGTGAAATTCAGTAACCATCTCTAAGCAATTCACACAGCCCTCCCCTCTGCCTTCAACTGCTTTTTTTCTGCAGGTTCTTCAGTTGTGTAAAATGAAGATGCAGCTCCCAAAAAAAGCCCAACAATTCAATATCTGCCTCCTAGACTGATGGAAACAATGATTTTATGAATATATATTTTGCATTATGCTCCACAATGTAATTTTTGTTTATTTGACTTTCATTCCAATAAAGTCAATAGGAGATACAACACCAACATGGGCAAGGCACAATTGGACTAGGAGTCATAAAAATCCTTCATGTGACCAAGGAGTCTGAGGTCTGCCTGGAGCAGTTTGTGGGAAGCACCAGAATTCACATATCTTTCTGTTCTCTGTTCCAAAACAGAGAGAGAAAAATTTCCTATAGAAATGTTTCAGCAACTAAATAAACACAACAAGAACACAGAAGTTAAAATTTCAGGACTAAGTATAAATATTCTTCATTGGTTAAAAATGTTGTAAGCATGAAAAGTAGGGGCCATGCCTCTCCCTGCCTTGAAAAGGCCTATGACTAATGTGAAAAATGCTTTTAAATCAGAGCAGGAAAAATTGTGCCTTCTGGTTTTTGGAATATTTCTTTGATATTTTTGATGAAGTGAAAGCTCTCCTTGGAGAAAACACATTGCCTCCTTGGAGAAAATACACGCCTGATGGCAGCAGGCAAGAAAAGGCTTCCCTTTCAGAAGCAAATTGGAAGAAAAAACATAAAATTTAAGGACAGAAATGAAGCAAGACTTGGAATGCAAAAATAGTCCTAGTCATGCAGGTGTTTCTTTGTTAATCACAGTTTACTGACAAGTCTCAGAATCAAGGACATTGTGTCATATTAGGCTGAGGTAGTCTTGAAATGTGAGAGCAGGTAATTCAGTATCCACATGACATAAAAGGCAGGGCTGAATCATAGCCCTCAAACACATTATGAAATACTTCCATACAAAAAGGATGTCATAGCCCTTGGCTTTCTCCAGCAAACATTATATAATGTGTAAAATAACAGAACAAACAGCTTGGAGAGGTGTGACACAGAGCATGAACACCTACCTCATCATTCAAGGTAGATGAAAGACATAATTGTTGGGAAATAAAGTGAATCAGACTCACAAAAGAGTCCTGTCTCTTAATCTGGAGGATCATTACACAATGTAACATAATATTGAATAAGACTGTTTCAAAAGCAATAGTGACAAAAATTATGGGTTTTAAATGGAAATAAAAACTAAGTATAGGAGAGAAAAATTTTCTTTAGATGCCACCATCAAACAGGCATTGTTGCCACTAGGAGCACTACTTTCAATTTAACAGAATATTCACTAAATGTGTAACAGATGAAGTCCCCTGTGGCCACCTAGTCTACATGCTGTTTGATTCTGGCTACAGGCAGAACAGTTCATCTTACCACAGCCAAAAACACAGCTGTGGATCTTAATTTCTTTCTCTAGACATCAAAGGAAGGCAAGAAATTAAATAGATCTCTATTGGATCTTAGAATATTGAGATTTATTAGGGCCTCAAATGCCCTATGAACATAGGAAGCCTTCTTTTCCAGGAACCGTGGTCAAGTACTGTTCAAAGTTTTGCACACATCAATATATGAAGAATACCAAACCATCAGAGTATGACCAGAGAGCAGTGGCCATGGTGGTGAAAGATCCTGATGATAAAACTTTGGAGCAGCAGCTAAATTCACTTGGCTTCCTCCTTGGCTTGGAGAAGACAAAGGTGAGGTATGACCTGCTGGCAGATTACAACTTCCTCTAGGAAAGCAGAGGAGGCGGTAGTTATGACCTCCTCCCTCTGGTCCCAGTGATAGGACACAAGGAATTGGAACAAAGCTGCATTAAAGAAAAGTTCAGACAGAACATTAGGAAATGGGTTTTCACTGAGAGGGTGGTCAGTCACTTGAACAGATCTCCCCATGACAAAAAGCCTACCAGAGTTCAAGGAGCACATGGATGATACTTTTAGTCATCATTAGGTTTAGTTGTAAGCAGTCCTGTGAGGAGAAGAGAGATGGGCTTGATGATCCTGCAAGCTTCCTTCCAACTGGAGATATCTGTGTTTCTCCGACTCTGTGATTTAGCTGCCGAAGGTTCAAGCTCACCACTGGCTTCATGTGGCTCTGTGACCTTGAGTCAGAGGTATGCCTAGAAAGAGTGGTGTGAGAAAAAGCTGTAGGTGGTGGGTTCTGTCCACTTTTGCTGTAGAGCAGCTTCTAAGATCAGGCTCTTGCCCTCAATCTCTACTTGTACTTGATCTTCCACCTCCCAGCCTCTTGGCTCTGATCCTGACCTGATCACTTCATATTCTGTGCTGGTCCTGGACTGCCTCATTCCCACAGGCTTGCCTGGTGGTCTGGTCTGAGAGCTGAGCCTTGACGCCATCACTAGCCCTGCTCTGCTCTTCGTGCTCAGGCACCGTGGGACTGCACTCTTGCCAGCGTCCTGCCCACCTCCACCCCTGGCTCGCCTGCTCTCAGTGGCCTGCCCTTACTGCTTCCTGCTCAGTATGGCAGGGATCCTTTGGAGGGTACAGAATAAATCCCCATGATGGCTCTGCAGGTAAAGCTCTTAAAAAGCATGAGTACAGCAAGGAACACCTCTACCTTTAAAAGCATACCTGACATCTTACACAGAATTTCTGTTACCAAGAGAGTCAGATGAGCATTTGAATCTAATTCTCTTCTATGCCTTAGAATGGAGAAACAATTGAGGGAAAAGCCCCTGATTTTGTTGCAGTGTGAAACATCCTGACAGCAGCTTTAGGCTGTCTGAGCTTTGTAAGCTACTCTGTTGAGCTGGTTCTAAACAAATCAGATGTATGCAACTGTGTTTGGTGACAATCTAAGTTGTACAAGTTTAGTTGGTTGTTTTTTCTTAGTGATGTTATACTAAAAGTATACTCCATATGTTTGAAACTTAGGAGTGGACCTGGCATTGGCAAGGACAGACAAGCTGACACCTACCCAAAATGATAAGTGATTCATGAACAATTCAGTTTCAAGAACATACATTTTTACATTTGCAAAACTGACCCCCCCCACTGTTACGATGAAGGTAAATTTATGCCCAGGAGATTTCTCAGCTGTGAAGGCTCTAGTAAGAACATTATTTCCTATAATCTGAAGAAGAAATAAATGAGTACAAATTCCATAGTATGGAATTACTTTTCTGATTATCTTTTGAGCATGCAGTAAAATTTAAACATGTGATCCTGAGGCTGAGGTACTTCAGACAACAAAATCAGCATCAAGACTGGCTGATGTTTAGATATTTTAATTGTGGTGGTATTTCTTTAGGTTTAATAAATCTTCTTTTCTAAGAATGAGCTGAAAAGCTTTTAGCTTTTTTAGGTGTTTTAATTCTAGCATGAAAACTATGTAAGGGAACATATTAGAATTTTCTTTTTGTTTTGCTAAAGACTCCTTTGCTAACAAGCAGAAGGCAAGAGAGATGTACACATAATGCTACAGACTGTTAAAGCATTCCATTTCATAGAGCTAAGAATTCACACAAGGTATGACTCCCACTTCCACTGACAACAGTTTCTTGCCATATAAAATAGAGCAGAAGCAGCCAACAATGCTGGCTGTCTTTCAGATCTGTGATTCATGCATATACTACTTTTCTAAACTAACTTAATTTTGAAATGGGCCCTCATTATCAATACTGAAGATTTATACAGTGTCTTTCAGCAGCAGAGGGATCACAATACTTTATAGAAAGTTCAAACTTTATAAACACACATAAGCAAAAAAAAAAAAAAAAATTTTAAAAAACCAAAAAAAAAAAAAAAAAAAAAAAAAAAAAAAGATTCTGCCATGTTCAGATAGAAAATGACAGCTGCAAAACACACAGGAAAAAATGTACCATAAGGTCTAGTTGCCAAAAAAGGAATAAGGAATTAGAATTAGGGTGCCTTACTATTACAGAAGTCCTGACTCATTAAAGTACGTCCTATTATGAGAGTCTCCAACTTCACTTTTATACTAGAATACCAGTTGCCCTGAAAAAAGGAAATCAAAACCATTGGAGGTGTGAAAAGGAATTTTGTTGAGAAAAAAATGTATTATTTAAAGTCAAATTTAGCAAAGACACTAGAAGAGCTGCGAGATGAACTCTATGTAATGAACACTTTGAAGTACCGAAACAATAAACAGTACAATTATTATTATTACTGAAGTATCAGGAACTCATTCTTACGAAATATGCAGATCATGATGATCCAAGAAAAGAGGTTGTTGCAGACACTACCCTGGGACATTTTTTCAACTCCAGTTAGGGACAGTGTGACCTGCAGAAAGCAGCTGTATCACTCAAAGAATCAATATTGTTACTTGTTACTGCTCTTGGAAAGAAACCATGAAAACAATAACTGTGTTCAGCTTTCCCATGATGAATTGTGGTGGTTACACAGAAGCGTGGCTTCTTGTTCTCCAGTTCTCAGAACCTCATTCTCTAGTTCTCAGAACAAACAAAGGACTTATGTACACTCTAGGTGTTTTACCTTAGCGTGTATGTCAGTCAAGTTAAAACAGGATGCAATTTAAGACTCAAATGTCAATTCCTCTTCTCAATTTTGTCTTGTCTGCTGAAGAAGCCACAAAAATTAACTCAGTCGTACACAGTTTTGAAATGTCTAGCTGCACACTAGCAATACCAACATCTGTAAACAGAAATAGGGTAAAAACATAAATAGAAGTTTTAGAAGTGAAACCCTGCTCCCTGAACTTGAAAAAGTTGTATTTAAAACCCTTACTTGCACACAGCTTTGTAATAGACATAAGTTGCTTGTTAAACTCACGCGTCTACAAAATCAAGGAAAACCTGAATCCTAGAAGTTCAACTAATAGTCATGCTAACACTGCTTCTTTTATTCAAGAACCTCAAAGTATTTTAAGAAGGTGAATAAATATTAGCACCTACTATACATGGAGTTGATTCACTGGAAGATAGGCTGTTTGGTTTGTGTTTCTTGCACTTCAATTTGGCATTTCATGAGGTGTTTAATCCTCAGTCCTTAGGGCCCTCCGTTGTCTGTGAGCATAAGCAGGCAGCTTCAGAGAATGACTTGCACTGTGGATGGCCTGAATTACTGTTCAGGCCTACCAATCTTTCTCCAGTGCTTTTCAACTTTGTTGAAATGGAGATGAGACTTTTGTGGAGATGGCTAAAATTTTCCAAATCAGCCCAGGCCTAATGTCACAGACGCTGTATTTTCCTGTGATTCCCATTTCTTATCTGACCTGCTACACTAAACTACCTCTGGGAAAAGATCCGATGATTTATAAAGCTCTATTGATAATGATTTTTTCCCTCTCCTTCCCTTTAGTATAATCCACAATTCTAGAAGTCAATTAATACCTGCATCAGTCATGACCATAACAAAATACAGTGATGATCCAGGAGATTAAAAGATCCCTACTATTTGAATACCTTCTTTTTCTATCTTGGATAATTCTTTTTCCTTTTTGAACTACAAAAACCTACGATAGGAACAAATGAAGACTAGAGCAAGGCATGATACACTTTAGTTCTTCAGTTATATTACTCATTACAACAGTAGTAAAAACAATGCTATTACATAAATGAGCCCACATAGAGCACAGAAGCATTTGATCATTCTTCAATCAAATATCAGAGAAATGTACTTCCATGTTCTGTTACTTTCTTAAGATACAAAAGCATGCAGCATATTAATTTTTGGGTCATGCACTGTCCCAACATGTCCTGTCCTTGAATATATATAGGATAGAACAATTTATAAGGGTTGTTTGAAGTTAATTTAGTACAGCAGCAGTATTAATCATGATTTTCACCACTTTCATCTTGGACACTCAGACCTAACTGTTGGGAATGATAGCCAACTACAAATATTTGGGGTTGACCATGCAATTTACAAAATAAAGACAGACTGCAAATCCACTTCAACATGAAACACCAAAGTTCTTAAAGATTCGTAGCAGAAAAAGAATCCTTAATCCCCAGTGCTGCAAAGGAGTTTTCTTGGCTTAAGTACAATTGTAAAAAACAGAATGTTTATTGGCTGGCACATACTGTGAATATATCATACATGGTCAAAAAACTGCCAATTAAGCTTTCACAGCTTAGCTATTCAATAGGCTGGAGAAAAAAAATAAAGTCTTTCTACTTTACAAAACTCCTAAAAAACCCCACCATTGTGCAATGGCACAAGAATTCTAATTAGCTCTTCTAGAAACAGAGATATTCAGCAAGTGGACTATGCCATGCCCAGCACATTATTAAGTACACATAAGGATTACTGGAGAATTCATGCTGTATGTAGAGAAAAAACTAGCTTCAAGGAACTGGTTTATCCTCAGACTGTACAATGAGAGAAGGGTACAAATGAGAGAAGGGTAGCTAGAGATTACACTGAGGGAAATATTTAGCAGCTTCCTTATACAGAAAGATTCTGGACTACTGATACATGTCAACACATCTGAGTGAAATGAATACATTTACTCAAAGCTTGTCTTCACCACACACAACCAAACACTTCACAGACCCTTCAGTCACTGCTGGTGTGAGAAAGGCTTTGCAAGTAACCCTCCCATTTTCCATGCCTGTATTGCATTCCCAGCATTGTATCTTATTATTTCTGAATTTTTGGAGTGCTGTTTCCATTTTCCTGCCCACTCCTTCATTGTGATCTTTGATCAGTGGATCCTTTCCTGAGAGATACAAAATTAATGACTGTCTTAAAATACACACAGGCACATACGAACTATAAATAACATAACAGGGTAATTTAAAGGCATTCTAGATTAGATGTAAAAGAAAGTGCAGATTTGCAAAGTAGCAATTCAGTGACAAAACTACGGTTTACATAAACACATGCTTAATGTGGTACTTAAAGTTCTCTAATGGTCTTAGAGAACACTAAGGGTTGCAATGTTTTGTGCAAGTTGTAGCTAATTCTGAAATTTCTGTTCTCTCTTTGACTACCTAAGGTGCAAGAGAAAACAGATTAATTCAGAAAACCAAAACAAGCACCCTGTTCTACCATGGCCTCATGGTTGAATTATTCTGAATTTGGTAAAGTGCAAGCCACAAATGAAGCCTCCCCATGTGGTAGTATTCCCATAACACCTCCTCATTCCTATTAAAGATGCACTGCAGCTTTCAGTCAAGGTGGTAGTCTGGGTCAGTTTTCACAGATCTTAAAAGGAGCAAAATTATTATGTACAAGACTTCTCCTACTTTGCCAGTATAACCAATGAATAGCTTCACAAACTGTTAGGAGGAGGAGGAGAGCAGGAAAAGTAATTCCGTAAGATTTGTTTTCTAGGAAAAGTGAATTAAAAATACCTCCCTTTTTTTCTTCCCTGCCACAATAAATCAGGTGCTTTTCCTCTTTAAAGCAATAAGGTAGAGAAAACATTGACAGATCAGACAATTTCTATTATGTGAAAGACTGGAACAAGAAATTAATTTTGCAGTGGTTATATTAACAAGCTTGTATATAGCTGCTAAGTCAGTGCTTATTTTGGAAGATGTATCTGAATTTGACATTCAAACATCAGAAATGCAACTGTGTCCCCTCTAGCCGAATATGCAATTTTACCAGAAATAGGATATACTTACGTAATACCCGCCTACTTTTAACTTAGCTATACAGCACGCAAAACCTTCTTATTGTGACACCATTCGATACAACACCTCAGAATCAGTACCTGAGGAGATCCAATAAATTGATGTTATATTCTGCCAAGACTTACAAACTACAAACCAAACAGGGACCCATAACTTCTCTAAGAGTTTTAATGCTCACATAAACGGCTGAGTAACACAAGTACAGAGATACACGTACACACAGCTCCCAAAGATCTTGGAGTCTTTGGGGGTCCTGGACTGGAAGCTAGCCAACACTATTTCAATTTACAAAAAAAGGCATGAGGGAAGATCCAGGAAGACCTGTTGGTACAATCTCAGTACCTGGAAAAAGATGGAGAAGATCACACTGGCTGCAGTTGAAAGGCAGCTGAAGAAAAATGCAATCATCAGGCAGAGCCAACAAAGTTTCACAGAAGGAAAGTCCAGTTTGACAAGGTTACCTGCCTAGTGGTTGAAGGGAAGGACATGGATGTAGTTTTCCTGCATTTAGGAAGGATTAAGAATTCTTAAATTTGGAACACGCCTTCTGATGCTGTCCCTCACAGCACCCTTCTGGACATGTTGTCCAACATGTACTGACCTGGCTGAAGCGCAGAGCTCAGCGGGGAGCAGGGACTGGGGCTGTGTCTGGCTGGGGACCAGCCACCAGCCGTGTTCCTCAGGGCGCAATTCTTAACAACGTGCTGTTGCTTTTGCTCTGCCCTGAAGTGGCCAGGCAGTTGTACCAGATAATAGCTGTAGGTACCATTCCTGAACTGCCCTATCCTATCCTGTCCTATCCTGTCCCGTCCCATCCTCAAAAGATACTACAAGGGGCTAAACACAACAGAAAGGTTTTTAATGAAAACACACAAATAATGCAATTTTCCACATAGAGAAAAATTGCATTTGACATACTGAAAGTGAAGCAATCTAGGTTATTAGTCAGGTGTCTTGTCAATAACTCTTTAGCAAAACATATTTTTATTTGCCTGGTTTCTGCCCTTGAAATAATATAAATTTTGACATAAAGAAAAGATATATGAAAGCAGATTGCTGTGGTGGCATTTGCTATTATAGTACAGAAAACTGATCCTGAATTGCTCAATACAATTTGAGATTTTGCAAGATCCTAATATCCTAATTTAAACTTTTCCTTGCATTGGAAACATAACGAAGTTGTTATTCACATGTGCGTGTCTGTGCACACGGAGAAGGCTTGGTGCAACATACCAAGGCAGAACTTTTTTTTTTTAATTTTTTTTTAAATTATTTTTCAGTATGAGCATATATATGAAAGGCTCAGAATACACGGCGATCAGCTGAGTATTTTGCTGAGCTCAGTCCAGTGGGGAGCAGTGGAACACCCAGCAGCCCTGCTCGGCCGTATGGCACCGGTAAGAGCCCACCCCAGCGGGTCAGCAGTCCCAAAAGGACCAGGACACACAGGGGACATCTTGCCGAGGTACCGGCAAGGTCCCCGCGATCTGCTCCCGATCGCTCCTCGCACCGAGCGGCCCCAACACGGGCGGGCGCACGGAAACACCACGGGGCTCCCAGCCCTGGTGCGAGCCGCATTCCGGCCTCCAGAAGCTATTCCACGACGTGAACGAGCCATCCGGGTACCTCGGAAACTCCTTCTTCCCGGCTCACAGCCTTTTCTCACTGGACTGACGAGCGCTCCCGCTCCCCACCGCGGCTCCCGGCGGGCAGCAGCGCCCGCCCCGCGGTGCTGCGGGCGGGGCCCGGGCCGAGCCGCGGGGCCGCTGCGGGGTTTCGGCTGCCCCACTGCCGCCAGTTCAGCAGCCAGAGCACTGCCGGCGCTCCCTCGCCTCCCTGGTGAAACCTACAGAGCGATAAACCGGCCGGGCTGGCTTTCCTTCACTTCCAGGGATCCACAAACCGCACTTTTTCCATTTAGCAACACATTCTTGGTAGCATTTGCAGGTCTGTTGGATTAAATGCCTAATTATTCTGTAAACGCTGAACTTTTAACATTGGATCAGTGCTTTTTATTACACTTTCACATACTATAAACTGCTTTTAAATTCTAGCAAAAATAATCTTGCCCTCTGAAAGTGAACAAGGATAACTTCTATTAAAAAGGTACTTGGTATCGCAAATTGGTAGCGTTGGAAGGGCCTCTGGAAGGGGATCATCCAGTCCAACCCCACTGCCAAGGCAGGGTCATCTAGAGCAGGTGACACAGGAACCTGTTGACATGAGCTTTGCGTATCTCCAGAGGGAGACTCCATGACTTCCCTGGGTAGCCTTTTCCAGTGCTCAGCCACTCTCAATGTAAAGCTGTTCTTTCCCATATGAAGGTGGAACTTACTGTGTTTTGTTCTTGTGTATGTGTGCTTTTATTTTGCTGAGTACTCAGAAATATTTTTTTTAAATACTCTGCAGGGTTTTCTCAATAGCAAAACAGAAAAGATGTTGGATATTAAGGCTTGGGCCGAGTACATTGTGGAGTGGGCTGCCAAGGACCCCTACGGCTTTCTCACGACCGTGATCTTGGCTCTCACGCCGCTGTTTGTCATTAGTGCGGCGCTGTCATGGAAGCTTGCAAAAATGATTGAGGCCCGGGAACGAGAGCTGAAGAAGAAACAGAAACGCCAGGAGAATATTGCAAAGGCCAAACGAACAAAGAAGGATTAAATGGGCAAAAATGGTCTTCCTTGTGGAAAGAATCCACTTTTAAAATGAAATACTTGTACATTTTGTGTTGCAACTGTCCTTTGATACTTGATCCTGTTATTTCTTGAAGTATGAAATTTAATACTTCCAGTGTAATTTTTTCCTGCTGATTTGTGTTAAAATTTGCCCAAGTGACACTTGTTAGAGTAGTTAAATTTACTACTTGTATTCTAGTGCAGGTTGCTTTTCTAAATTTGCATGTTAAATGAAAAAAATTAACCTCTTGGATGGCTTTGGAGGTATATATTTTTTTTTTTCTCTTAGCTGAGCTATGACTTAACAAGTGTCTTAAAATTATCAAGTTTAGGGGAAAATGTGAATAATAAACTGGATTACAGAAATGCAATTTTTGGCATACCTTGAGCAGGGCTGTAGAGACAAGCTAGCTGTAGCATTAGACAGCAGACATGACTGATTTCATTTAAGGTCACTGCATATGGCTGTGTATGCCCATAGTGGCTGCTGCAGTGTCTTTGATGGTGCTGCTTGTCTGCAGAAATAACCTACCTTAGCTTTTCCTTTTTCTTGAACTACAAGCCATCAACAGACTAACTTCAGCCCAAGTTCTAGGAAACTGATTGCTTGTTCTTATTAGCTTCATTTCTCTTAAGGCATTCATGTTCTATAAAATACAGTTTGGTCTTGTTTGGTCTTCCCTAACAATCACCTGAATGCTCCACCTGTAACTAATTTGTTTTTGCCTTCATAAATTCTTTATGCCTCAAAGAATAGCCATAAGTTGGGTGAGACCAAAGACCCCAGTGGCCTAGTGTTCTGCTATAGCATATGGCTGTGCAAGGATGATGCACAAGCTTGTGGCAGTAGTTCTGGTGACAGTAACCTCCTGGCTACCTTTGATCTAAGACTTGAGTTTAGGTAGGATTTTTGTTCTCATGGCCCTTGAAACTCTGCTGCCTTACAGGTTGCAAGATGCTGACATAGTCAGAAAAGTCAGGTTTGTTTTGTAAATACATCAAAATTATTTAACCTTATTTCCAATTAATCTCTTCTGAATAGACTTGATTAATTTTTCCAAGCCTAATTTTTTAATAATAATAATGTGTGTGGTAGCCTCTACGTAGTCTAGTTCAAAAGAGCTTGTAGCAGTCATTAAGATTTTACATTTTGCATCAGCACAGAGTTGTGCATTCTAGCAGCTACTCTTTGATCAGGTTTAAAAATAAAACCTTAAAATAATACCATTGTTCAAATAAAGAGACCTATAGAGCTGGCTGACACCAAGGGGGATCAGAAGTGGGGAGTCTAACTGAAATTACTTTGAAGTAAATGTGAAGTTGGATCCCCTTTCAGTTTTGTTGGTGAAAGCAAGCATTATTAGAATATGACATCTGGGCATTTTATAAATATGTGAGATTAAGTCTCCATGTTTTGTATGAAGTGTTGTCAAATATGTATGTGTTCAACCTTTGATACCTACATAGCTTGAAACACAGGCAGGAAAACTGATGAGGGATACAATCCGTAAATAAATTTGATACTTTTTGAAAAAAAATTGTGTGGTCTTTATTTTTATTTGAAATTCTCAAACATCATCTCTAAGCAAATAACCTGCACATTTTATGTATCTAAACTATGGCCAAAATGATCTCATCATCTTGGATGTCCATGGATACACAAGGAATAAAAACTAATATTTTTTCTAAATATTTATGACAGTCCCTTGTCCCAGACCTAGTGTTAATTTTCCAGCAGCTTTATCAAACATTCTAGCTTCTATTATAGCAGTTATATGTATTTTAACTGATGTTACCCTATACAAATTGCTGTCTGCAAATCAAACATTCAAAAATTCAAATTCAATGTTGACTGTTTTAAAATCAAGCATTCAAATATGTTGACTGTTTTAAGTTACAAGAACATCTCTACCATGAGTACAGTGTGTAATCACTGTAGTGTCATAGTGATTCCTGTTAATGAAATCAAATTTTCTGTCTGCTTACCACTGGAAAGCATGCTGGCACTGCCAAGGGATTTATTCTGAAGAGACATCTTGGCCAAGGCTTGGGAAAATGTAAGTGTACAGACAACAATTTTGACATCAAGAACAGTTTTAAAACTAAATTAGCCTTCAAGGATAAAAGCAATTTAGACTTCAAGAAAATTTAGATAGTCTTTTAAGTATGAATTCAAGAATAACTGATGAACAGAAACTGTCAAAACCAAACCTATTAACACACCCTGTTTTTCACTAAACCCAAGCACTTCACAATACTTTGTCATGATCAAGCCTATTTGAATAGTTTTGCAAAAGTAACTGAACCTGCTTTAATACTACTTTATTGTACGTATTGTATGTTACAGCTGTGTATGTTGTCTGTTAAAATACTAATCCATTAACAGTACCTGTCCATTAAATTGCTTATTTATTTTGACTACTACCACTGCCCGGTGGCATCCAGGCACCTGGCTGGAAGATACTTGCAGTGCTCGTGGGGTCTTGTGAGGGCTCCTTCTTTCCATAGTAAGGGGCAGATGCATGGCCTTTAACCTGAGTATGACTTGGTTCAGCAACAAGTCCTTCCTCATACTCCTTGGCCTGAAGCAGCTTATCCTTTTCAGATACATCCTTGACCTTCTGCTTCATTTCTTCTCTATAATTTTCATTCCTAAGAATCTCCTAAAAACACAGTAGAAAGATAGTTAAGTAAGTCAGTAACAATGAAATATACAGTGTTGCAATAAAACATTTTAAACAGTCGTTTCTTTTCTTAATTTTATAACCCATATTTGCAGGTATTAAAATAAAATGTGGCAAAATTGGTTGGTTTTCCACAACTGCAAATTCAACCCTAACTGTATTGTGGTGTCCACTTCACTATTCTATTGGAGCAAAAAGAAGAAATTAAGAAATTAAATACATCAATAAATGTGAAAGTACATTAAAAATAAGGTTACTTTTTGCATTGTTTCCTGTGTAGGAGTTGATACTTACAGCTATTTATCATTTGCATATTTTCCTGTAATTCACTATGTCTGTGGTGTTAGGTACCTGTGCCTCAGGGCACAGTTTTGGGAGAAACAGATGTGCAGCCTTTGGGGTCTTGCTAGTGCAAGACTACAAAATAACCAACATGACAAAATCACGGATTGGTCGGGTTGGAAGATAGCGCAGTGGGTCATTTGGTCCAACTTCATTCAACCTCCATGCTCCAGCAGAGTCATCACAGAGTACATGGCACAGGATTGTGTCCAGATGCTGCTTGATTATTTCCAGTGAGGGAGACTCCACAACCTCTCTGGTCAATCTGTTCCAGTGCTCGGTCAACCCCACAGTAACAAAGTTCTTCCTCATGTTCAGAAGTTCTTCCTCATGCCCAGGAACTTCCTGGGCATCAGTTTCTGCCCACTGCCTCTTGTCCTACTGCTTGGCACCACTGAGCACAGCCTAGCTTCATCCTCTTGACAACTTCCCATCAGATGCTGATAGACGTTGATTGCATCCCCTCTCAGTCATCTCTCCTCAGCTTTTCCTTGGAGGAGGGGTGCTCCAGTCTCCTAATCAAAATCAACTTCATTGCCCTCTGCTAGACCTGCTTCAGGAGCCCCATGTCTCTGCTGTCCTGAGGAACCCAGAACTGCACACAGCACGCCAGGTGAGGCCTCACCAGGGCTGAGTAGAGGGGCAGGATCACCTCCTTCCACTTTCTGGCAATGCTCTTCCCAATGCCCCCAGGATGCCATTGGCATTCTTGGCTACCAGGACACGCTGCTGGCTCATGGACAGCTTGTTGTCCACCAGGACCCCCAGAGCTGCTCCCCAGCAGGTCAGCCCCAGGCTGTGCTGGTGCCTGGGGTTGTTCTTCCCCACATGCAGGACCCTGCATTTGCCTTTGCTGCATTTCAGAAGGTTCCTCTCTGCTCATCTCTCCAAGCTGTCAAGGTCCTCTGAAGGGCTACACGGCCCTCTGGGGTATCAGCCATTGCTCCCAGCTCTGCAAACTTGCTCAGGAGGCATCTGTCCCTTCACCCAAGTCACTGGTGAGTAAGTTAAACAGTCCTGAGCCCCATACTGAACCCTGGGGAACAGCACCAGTGACAGGCCTGCAGCTAGACCCTGGGCCAGGGATTGCATCCAGCTAGACCCTGGGCCAGGGATTGCATCCAGCTAGACCCTGGGCCAGGGATTGCATCCAGCTAGACCCTGGGCCAGGGATTGCATCCAGCTAGACCCTGGGCCAGGGATTGCATCCAGCTAGACCCTGGGCCAGGGATTACAACCCTCTTGGTTCTGCCATTCAGCTAGCTCTCAATCCACCTCACTCCACTCATCCAGTCCACATCTCTTGAGTTTCCTACAAGAATGCTGTGAGACACAGCGTCAAAAGCTTTGCTGAAGTTGAGGTTCCACTGCTCTCCCCTCCTCCATCCAGGTAGTTTCATCATAAAAGTCAATCAGGTTGGTCAGGCATGATTTATCTGCAGTGAATCCTTGCTGGCTGTTCCTGATCACCTTCCAGTCATCCATGTGGACAGAGATGGCCTCCAGAATTAAGAAAAAGGCTGAATTCTTTTCTCCAGATTACAAGTATATGGAAGAATTAAGGACAAACTGTACCAGTACACTCCTCTGTGAACAAGAGACCATGATATTATTTTAGGAATTTAGGTGCTAAAATACATGCGGTACTGCCAAGAGTTTAAATAGCAACTATGAACACCTAAGAATGCTTAAAAGAAAGTAATTAAAGAAAACCTTATGTAAGGGGTTGATCATGGTTGAATACCAGATCCCCACCAGAGTTTGTCACTCCCCTCCACAGCTGGACAGGGGAGAGAAAATACACCTTATCTTAGAGGTACCACGGAATGCAGCCCTTTTCTTAGCTCTTAGTTGCCTCTGTACTTAAATTCACAGAATACACCAAGCAGAGGCAGAACCCTTCACATACAAATGGAAATTGAATGGAAATACACAAGTAATACACAAAAATTCTCACATGCTCAAATACAAATACTGCAAAGCATTGCAAGATCAAATTTTCAACAGTCAGTATAGCAAAACTTCTTTGTGGCATCTCTCAATTCTATCCTTGTTTACCACATACCTATGTAAATCCACCATAACCTTATTGATTTCCAGGGGATTACTCCTATGGTGCTTGTAATAAACCACTATTAAGAAACAAGTAAACCAAACACCTTTGTGATAACTGAAGACTGCATCATTGTCTCTGGTAAAACAATGGGAAGTGATTTATTAAAATACAAACACAACCTATTTACTATGAACAGCTTTTAATTTAAAATCTGTTCAAGTGATTACTTCAACAAAAAGTTATCTTAATCAAGCAAGAGCAGCTGTAACTACACACCAAATGCTCCTAGTCCATTTTAAATGTTGATATATAATTGTTTTCTGGTTTTCAGACTCAAATAAGACTCTTTTAATCAGCTGTCTGTGGACAAAGTATAATTGTGATAGAGTAAAATGAAAAAGTGGATCTTAAAAAAAACCAAAACAACATGAGAAATTATTCTTATTAGCAATTGCAAAAAAACCCTGAAACTGAAGTGACTTATTCAGAATTTTCTATACAATTTACCAGGATAAAATTTTCGACAAGAAAATATACACATCCATTTTTGGCATTAAACTCACGCCACTAACACGTACACTGAAATCACTGGGTTCCTGTGCTCAAGTTAAAGAAAATATGAATTGGAAATATTTGGTCAATTGGCATCTCAGAAAAACTGGGTCAAATACATTCTCACTTTGGGATTCCACTGCTAACCAATACTTTACTGTCTGATTTGCTATAAAAAGAACTAAGGGCTAAAAGTTAGTTTGTTTGTGGGTTTTTTTCTTTGCTTGTTTATTTAAGTTACATTGTCAGGTTCAGAACATTTTTATTCTCTCCTTCTTCAAGATGAATCACAATATAAGATGGCTATCTTTACTATAAACTGGCCCCCAGTAAGTTTTCTGCTAAAATATAAGTACACGAACATGTAATGTGCTCTGATCATTAAGTACAAAATCTTTCTATCCAACCCAGAGAACACATTGTCTATCAGATAGCTGCAGTTTTTAAAGGATTAGCTTGTTCTTCCAACACTCTCTTTTTGTACAAATAAATTATATAAGCTCTTTGAAACAGCAATTCTCAGAAAATACATGGCATCTCAAGAGTACCAGAAATGTCCTTCAGCAGTTTTACTAAAAGAAAACTCTAAGAACTGGGGCTATGCTGCAAAACTAAAAAACAAAAAATGCCTTAAGATATCCAGCCACATTTTAAAGCAGTTGAACTCCCTGTGTGCAAATGCTCACTTTGATATGTATCAGCTCCCAGCATACAGAACAGGACACACATGATATGTGAAGAGCTACGCTCAACTACATGTTCTACACCTTATTTTTAGGTGGAAAGTAAAACAAGACATTTTATCACTGCAGGTTGTCCAGCTTTGGTGATTATTTTAAGTTGCATGAAGTTTTTAACACTTCTAACGTTTAGAGCTGCATGTCTTTCCTCCTTAGGTAGGCACAGTTTAAGAAAGTGATGTCTAAGGTTTCCTTAAAGAACATTATTATTAAGGAAATACCAAAGTAGCCCTTTGCAGAGTTTGAGGCAGCTGTTTTTCATCCACAAAACTGCTGACTTCTGCATAATCTGACATCTTAGTATTGGTAACAGCTGCACGATCAAAGAATGAAAGATGGCCTGCTCCTATGAGCAACACAGCTCAAGACACGTTGCTGTCTTCCAAGGGTGTTTCTGCAAAAGGCATCGGGCAGTATTTCCTGCCACCAGCATGAAATTTTCACTTTTGTTGCGCGCTATGTATTTTTCAAAGCCCTCACATAACTCCAGCAACTGAGTTGTATTACAAAGTACCCTCTGTGGCGTGGCAACTGTATTCACCTCTACTCCATACAAGGAGAAAAATCTAGACAAAGGATTTTAGATGCCTACTTACTGTACTGGAAGAGCTGCTTTGTAGGGTAAATATTTGCAATGCAGTGTTCTTTTGCTCTTAAAGACTCCCATATTGTCACTCCTTTCCCCTTCCTGAATAAACCAGTAGCTTTACAAAATGAATAAAATGAGTTCCTCTTGGAAGGAAGATATCATGAATACAAAAGAGGGTTCTCACATTAATTCCTTCAAGTGGAGTCTGGCTCAGTAGTGACCAGTCTTTGCTGAACACTTCTTGCTATTATTCTCCACAGGCAGATGGTGGTACTGAACCCCTTCTATCCTGCAGCATCTGCTGAACCTCACACCCTGAGGATAGTTCCCCTCTCTGTGTGTCCTCAGCCCTTAAGCCAGCCATAGTCACATAGTACCTGCTTCCCACAAAACATATTCAAACTCCTGAGCACAAAGTTGTGAAGAGATCTCTAAGGACGCAGGTAAATGCAGATATGCAGTACCAAGGTACAGTGTCTAAGGGGCAGGGTTTAAGGGGTATTTTAACAGATTGGCACTTTCCAGAAGGTTCTTTAAACACCTAATCCTTTTATTACAAGGGTTTTATTTATTATTCATTTTGAGAAAAATGTCACTTTTTTTTTTCAGATGGGTTTGTATTTTGATTAGAAATAAATAGTTTCTTTATGTTGTCTTAGAAACTATTCCATCTTCCCAACTTACCATAAGTTGAAATACTCATTATTTCTCTTGATTTGCACCTTGTTAGCTAGTTACTGTTTGATGTCAGAACTGAGAAACATCAGGACAGATTTTTTGAACTGTAGACAGTGCAATTCATAGAATACTCACATTTTATGTCTAGTTTGAATATTTTATGTTTTATCATGAATTGACTTGGTCTGAGAACTCTGCATGTTAAAAATTCATACCTGTAGGTTGAAAAAATTTTAAAAATAACAAATGGGATGAAAAAATTGTTTTGGCAGAGTATTAAAAAAATTGATGTAAAACAATTTAACATGTCAGAATTTTTCTTCATTATCAAATTAACTGAAACTCAGGCAAAATGCTAGAAGTTAAGCTGAATCACCATTTTTTAGAATATCCCCAAACAATTAAACGAAACCCCATTTTCCAGTTTGACAAGTTAAGTAGGCAAGATGAGACAATTGGCTATTACATCATATTTCAAGAGTAGGAGGCAGAGACAGGACCTCATCTTTGGGAAGCACTGAATGTTCTGATCCAGGGCAGGTCTTGATAACTCAGCAACTGAACATGAGCCCAGCAGTACCAGCTTGGGAATGAGAAATAATGTGGTAAATTAAAAGCTGTCACTGCATGGCAAAAACAGAGGAGTAGTTTGAAATAGAAAGGCTTATCTGGATTAGCCAAAATAGTTGTTTAAATCAAACACTGACTCATCTGACCGCTAATTTTGTAAAGAACACACACTAAATATGCTTGGTCCGTTGACAAACAATATTAATCAAATCAATTTAAGATTTGTTTTGTGCAAGTTCATTTTTTAAGCAAATCTCTGATCAATTACAATATTTAGTTTTACATGCAGTGCTAATATCACATCTACTACCATGCTAAATCAGTGAATTATTAATCATAACTCACAGTAATTTTTGTTTAAAGTAAATCTGCAGACAAGCAGTGCTTAGTATTACTGAAGTACTATAGTGCTAGATATGAACTACAGAATCTCTGGCATGAGCTGACATAGTTTCTAGGGCACCACAGTGTAACACACTTGTGTTTGGCAAGAACATGCAGCAAGAGGCAAAAGGAAGAGACACCAGACTGTAAAGCATATCACCAACACATGGAGACAGTAGGGGTTTGTGCCTATTTTTACAGTTCTGCAAAGGTATTTGTCCAAAATTATACATATATTCAAGATTATAGATGAGAGTTTGTAGAAGCAGCAAAAAACCACAAATTAGCCTGGCACCACTGCACTCTGCCCTGAATAAAGGCAACTCATAGCCCTGATCCCCACAGAGCAAACAAGGAACTGTAGCTGTGAATCAGTCACAGTTTGGTCCTTGCCTTCCCTAGTCTACATATGATGTAATTTGTACCAGCCCTTTTCCTGGTACGCTTCCCTTTGCCCTACAACCCGGCTCAGCTGTGCTGTCAGTGAATCAGGACACAGAGCCAGTGCTCCATGGATAGGAGCTCCCACATGGACAGGAGCAGAAGAGCAGTAGCAGCTCTTTCCTCTGCCGCCTTGGAATCTGCAGCGTGGGCAATCTGGAAGCAATGGGACAAACTGGTGCTCTAATACTTCTCTGTGGAGTTTGGGCAAGCAGTTATATTTCAAACTTGAAGAGGAATAAAAAGGAACAAGAGGAAAAAGTCCAAAAGATGATGGCTTCTGCAAATGCTCAATTAATTTTTTTTAAATTGACTCCTATGACTACTCACTTCTATTTACTTCATAGCTCAGTTCTTTATATTGACAAATTTTATTGCCCTTTTGCACCAAATAATAATCCTCTCTGGAATAATGCATAATTTACTATGCAAAATGCTATTTAGTGCAACCTAAGTTATTGAATATGGCCCAGATCCTGGATGTGACTCTGAATAACAATGGTGGGAAATATTTTGCTCAGAGACATGTTTATCCCTGTGCTTTTAAAATATTTTTTCCTTGAACCTGTTAATCATACTACAGCTTTTGGTGGCTTCAAAAGTAAATTACTCATGTGCTGAGCCCTAATCTCTATGTAAGAATGTACAAACTTCATGTCAGTGTTCTCATTTTACAACTTCTCATCTGAAGCATCTGAAAGCAAACAGAGGCAAAACTATAACATGCAATCCCAACAGTGTCAAACAAAGCATTTTTCTAAACTGGAATCCATCCTCCTTAAAGGAATGGAAACTCTGCGTAAACTAATCTACATGGATGAACCTGCTTTTGATCATACCATCTCTCAAAGTAATACTTATGATCAAACAGGAATAGAGGATATACATTGTGGGAACTAAATAGAATTTAATTTCAATGTACTTATTTGGGGGTTGAGAGGAAGAAACCTTCTGCTTATTACAACTCACTGAAGTATGTTTTTTCCTTGCTTGACAAGGAGTTTGCCAAAACAGATAACGATGGATATCCTAGAATTAGTTTGAAAGAATAGAGGCATCATCACATTACTTTTTTTTTAGCATTTCACCTTCTATCCAACTGTGCAATTCAGAACTCACTGAATTTTATTACTGTGTAACAAGTACATACTGCATGAGAAAAGCAGCCATTTACTGTGGTTTTCAATTTCAAACTATTTTCAGGATCTTGACCCCCAGTGGCCACATCAGGTGCCAATTTAAAATCGGGCCATTGATTGGTTTGACCATAACTTTCCCAAAACCTCACTTCCTCTGGTCAAACCATGACATCCACGAAGGTTCTCAGTGACAGCTCTTCTGCTGAACCAGGCAGAATTAGGGGTTTTTATGCCCTACGGGGGTTTTGGAAATTGTCCAATAGCAAGGGTCAGGGGAAAGTGACCTACAGGCTTACAGAGAGATAAGCAGGGTCCGAAAGGCGGAAGAGAGGGGCTTCTAAGGCCCAGTCATCGTGACTTGGCATTGCCTAGCTCAGGCTTCTGACCGCCAAGGAGGCCTTGCAGGCCCTGGGCCTGCTACATCTTGATGCCAATTAAAGGAACATGCAATTCTACTTTACTTCCCATTAAATACTAATGTAACACACACATACAGAGCAACAGAGAGGTTTCAGTTCAAACTGATATTTGTGGCAGCCCTGTGTGTGCTACAGAGGAAGCAGCTTCTGTATCAACAGGGAAGTGCTATCTAGTGCAAAGACCTGTATACACAAGGATGTGTTACTAAGTGTTACTACCACTTTCAGGATACCATGTTGGTGGGTTGAGAGATAAATCACATTTCCCTCCACACCAGTTTCTCTTGACATTGCCATAATTGCAAGTTTCCTCATTAGTTTTCTGACACCCCAAGGAAGTCTGTAACTTTTTTTCTGTCACCATTCTACAGACATGGCCTTAAATAATGTCAAGTTTCTCAGATACCCTTGAACCTCAGGACATTATCAGAAGTAGTGTGTAGCTAGAAGATCTGTTACGGGAGAAAATAAAGGTTAGATTTCTAAATATATTTGGATATCTTGTGTTACAGATGGCAGAATTCTTTAAAAGCCTCTACAAATCTCATGCCCTCTGAAATAAGAAAAAAAAATCAAAAAGAAGTCAGGCACAGAAGGGTCTGAAGAGAGGTTTCCTCCTTGTCTTCATGAGCATCTTTTCTTTCCTTTCTAAATAAGATGTGAAAAAACCAAAATATAAAGATGCCAGGTTTAAATTTCTGTAGCTGGAAGGAAAACTGGTGAATAGGGGAACATGCAAGACAGCACATTTACATTTACCTTGGAAATTTTTGGATGAGCTATACAGAAGGTGGACTATGGCTTTAACTATGGCTTTAAATTCTGACAACATTAAAGCGGAGTAGGTGAACTAATACAGATGTAAAGTGATAAATTATTACATCTGCTTCCACAAAATAGCATTTGATTAAAATTATTTTAATATTAGTAGCCTTTAAAACATTCTCATTAATTTAAAAGTGACATATTTCCTACTTGCCAAAACACTTGCTACATACATCTAGTTTCCTACATACATAATAAAGAAATGTATTAGTCAATTTAGTTTTTAATCCCCAGTTAAACTGGTTAAAATATAATTTAGAGCTGTAGAGAAATAAAGTGCAGCCAACCATATATGATCATACTTAATACACATATAAAGGGACACATGACATGATGCTACAGTACTGCAAAAATATTCATATTCAAGCTGAGATTCTCACTGTTATTAAGGAGTATATGTTTTGTACACACACTGTACACATGCTCAGACAGGACAAAGGCACGATCCAGAATTTTATACCAAGACAGATTCCCTGATTACCATAGGAACAGAGTATGTTTAAGCAGAACATAAGAAATAATGTGATCTGCACTAATTTGTCAAGTTATCACCCTTATCATAATTAAACTGAGACTTGGCATATTTCAAGCTGTAAAAAAATCAAAAGGCAACCAACTGTTAACCAGTATCCCAGAAAATTATTTTAAAACCCAAGGCTTCCAGCATTAACATTCCTTATGTAACTGGCCAGGTTAGAAAGAATGAAGGTGATGAGCAGCATTCATGAATTATGTCTAGCCAGACACAGAAGGCCAAGTGACTTCCTTCAAAAATGGGGAAAAAGGGATGAACACACAAGAAGGAAAGAAACTATTAGGGATGTGGTACATTTAACATTGCACAAGCTGACTTGTAGTATTTTTCCATTAAAAAAAAAAAAAACCAACACAAAAACAGGAGAGAGAAACTAAAGAGAGAGGTAAAACAACTTCTTCTGAGCAGAAGTGAAAACTTTATAATGGAAACAAGCAAACAAAAAAAAAATCAGGTGTTTGTGGAAGAAAGAATTTTGAATATAAAACATGATCAAGTCACACGAAAATCAGCAACAGACTTAGCTTGATATCATGATCCAACTATTCTGACCACTGTCAGGGAGGAACAATTCACATTTGTTCTCACTTAAATGACTGACATGTCCTGATGATTTTGAATGACATTTTGTTAGCCTACAGTATTTACCAAACCATTGGTTCCCAACATGTGGTCATCAGTGTGATCAGTAAGATCCAACGGCTTTGTGAAGCTGTTATCTCTGCAATATTTTCAATTAAAAATTCATCATGAAAACTGGTAACCTGAGTTGTTGAGCAAACAAACATAAAATTTGTGGGCTTTACATCCTTTTTCAGAAATAGGCTGGTCTCATGAGAAATACACAAAAGAAGAAAGATTTGTTACCTAGGGTTTCAACATGGAATATGCCACAAATATTCCCTTGTTTCCTAACTGCCAAACAGCAGTTTATCATACCATCTTTACTGTCAAAAGGAGAACATAATATGGAATAGCAGACAGTAAAATTTATGTAGCTAAAACACTAAAGCAAATCAGCCCTACAAATAGGGACCAAACAATATGCTATATGTACTTCACTACTATAATTATAACCCTTACATCTCAATTATAATTATATTGAGATGTAAAGGTTTGTGCCAGTTTCAAATTAGGAGAAAAGTAGATCATATATAGCACCCCAAACTATTCTCCATAATAGAGATAAAATTAGGCTTTACTATCACATATTAAAAATATTTCAAAATACTAGGGAGAATTTTTAACATACATGTATTTGAACTAGTTTTTCTTACACAGGAAAAAAATTGTTTAGAGATTACTTGAAAAGTTAACTATTTTCAAATTCCTGGTTTATAATTTCTGCTCTGTGATACAGTCAATGAACAGCCCTGCAGGTGAAGTACCTAGCTGCTAAATTATTTCTCAGATCTATTACCCCATGAAACTAAAAATATACGAAGTGCTGTAACGAAGTGCTGTAACTCTGAACGCACCATTAGTCACACCAATCTTTTACTCTCCATAAACTGCTTTTTCTGGAAGGTAAAATATTTAGAACACTATTGTTCCACAGTTCTCTCACCTGTGGAGACTTCTTGCTCCCTATTTCAAAAATGAACCAACATCTCTAGCAACAGAAGGAGTTTTATTGTGCCAAGTCCAGACCTAAGGCTGCCAGTCTTTGAGAAGGTTTACGACAGAGCAACTATCAGAGCAGACTGGCTCACAGAAATTGTAGAACTAAAGACACAACACTTCCCATCTTCAAACATCACATTAAGTGGCAATTTCAACAATAAAAGTTGTTTGCACACAGTTGGTATAAGCCAGAATTAATTAAAATTAGGTCAATCCAAACTTAGATGGAGCAACTGTTGTAGTATCAGTTCCATGGCTCTACCTAAGTAACTAGACTGGGGAGGAAAGGGAAAAAAATTAAAAAATAAAAACCCAAGCCCACATTTACTACTTCCTGAACAGGTTTAAGGATAAATTTAACTTAAACTTCTTTCATTCATGGATGTATTATAGTCCTTACTGTCCCTATAGCCTCAGTGGCAAGTGTGAAAGAGGGGCAGAGAGAATTAGTTGAAAAGCTGTATGTTGTGTAGGAGCTTGTTTCAATGACAAAATTCCCCAGGTCATCTCAACACACAGGCAGTCTGGACAAATTTTCATAGGCCAGGATGTTCCAGAAGACCTCAGTGACCAAATGGCTGGATATGCCAACATATGTTCAGGGATTTGAAGTCGACACAGTTACTCCTGATGCAAGTCAAATATCTGCCTCCTTGGGTGTAATTTTGAATCTGCTGCAGCAAACTATGTCTTCTCTCTCATTCCCAGCTGGTGCTTAGCAACTTATAATATAAATGCTGGGCAAGTCATGTATGTATGTGCATATATCTGCATACACAGATCAGCAGTCAAACTTGTTTCTAAACTCCTTACAAACTCATCAGCATGAAAGACACTAGGGGACATTTCTCTGCTTTCTCTTATGGAAAAAGACATAGCTGCAACTCCCTGTAGCATTAGCACTGTAAAATGCTAGTGCAATTGGTTTTCCTGATTTGATGAATCCACTGGCAGCTGGATTTGAAACCCACATTTTAATATCAACTACTATGAAAAAAACCTTACGTTAATTAAAATGCCATAGCAGTAATTTAAGAATTTTTTAATTGAAGAGACTCTTCAATGGTTCTGATCATCTTAAAGAACCTACGTATATAATCTTAAAATAATTTTAAATTTAAGAAATAAAAAGTTTATTTTACTTTTTGCTAAGTGTTAGCTAGATAGTCAGTGTGCATTTTCATCAATTAGGCAAGGAACATACTAAATTCTCCCCCATAAGTGGCAGATTACCACACAGATGAGTCCACTATAAATGAATTATAGTAATTTCATTTCACCAATTGAAAATTTAAAGACATTACATCTCACCTCAATTGTGGGTGGATCTTCTCTCTTTTTTCTTATCCATGCTAGAAAAAAAAATCAAATCGATTATTTCAAAGATCACAAACAGTATTAAAACTCAAGATTATTATTAATTTGTAACAGAAAGCAAGTATTTATGAAAAAATTAAAATAGAATTCACCACAACCTGGCAAACCTGTCATTTCCCAAAATGTAGGCACAAGATGTTATTTCCCATTTCAATACTTGGTCTTCAGAGAAGAGAGTTGTGGGGGATGTGCCACCTCTGCGTGGAGACCTTGGGCATGGTTTACATACCACCCTGGCTGTCAAAACAGGGCTTAAAAAGCAGGGCTTATGGTACAGGCTTATTGTTGAGCTTGCAATACAGAGTTGAGATACACCCTATGAAAATGACAAGCTGACTGATGGAAAGTAAGAACAGCCTTAGACCACTCTGGTGAAAAAGGATTCCTGTACATGCTTCAGACATTCTTAAAGCTGAAAACTTTTTATGTTACCACCAGGTAGAATTCCTTTACAGGTATGAAAGGCACAGCCCCAGACCTGACTGAGGGACTGCAGAGCCTGGACTGAACACATCATGGGGCTCTGTGGGATTACTCACTGCCAGGAGGGGTGGGCACTATGCCTGGGGGAAGGATCCCTCCATCTCAGTAAATTCATGGTGTAAAAGACAGCAGAGGAATGGAGGAATAAAAGCAGTGGCGATGACAGCTGTCCTGTGGCTCAGGTTTTCTGAATGTGATCCACAGACATTTGCCCACTCCCATCACTATCACTGCTGGGACTGTCAGGAGGCAGCAACTCAGACACCACATCGCAGATGCTGACAGGTCTCACTTTGTACAGTCAATGAATTAAGAGAAAGAGCTCCAACTATTACAGACATTACTTAGAGGAATGACCTGACATCACTTTTTAGAAATACCACTACTGTAGCATTTTTCTACGGCTTTTTAATCTACACAATTGGTAGGTTCTTGGTTGGATACTTTAAAGACATTTGTCTTTTCTTCCCATATTTTTCAAATTAATTAGTAGCAGAATGCAAGTAGCCAGTAATGAACAGAATGACAAACATAAGGAAAGCTCCTTCCAAGTGCTGATATACAGCAAAATGTTATTTCATATGTTTGTTTGGGTAATTTAAGATTTTTGTTACTATGCTTGAAAATGAGAGCAAAAATAACATTTTGCTATAACGCACTCAAATTCCTGGCCTCACCTGTTGCCATCTATAAAGTTACAGAAATGCTTTAAGAAGTAAATAGTCCATATTTTAATTTTCTAATACCATCTGTGCTGTATTTTGAGGGGAACCAGGGAATGATTTAGACAAGCCGTAGACACTAAAACCTGCACAGAGTCATAACAACATCTCATTTCTGAAAATTCAATTACATAGAAGGTGTAACACTAACAGCAGCAACAGTATGCAACTGGTTTTAGGGAGAATAGGTTCCAATTAACATATGAACAAAGGGAGATGAAATGGTAGAACAGCTTGGAATTTATCCAGGATGGCAAGGCCAACAGCCTTGGTTAATGGTAAAATTTAATGGTAAAATACCTGTAAAGATATGAAGCAAGGTAACACTTTAGGTTCTTGTCTATCAGGTTTCACTTCCTGAAGATATGTACTTTTAAATGTCTTTCTCAAACTGTTTTTCTTAAAAGCAGTCCCTGTCATCTCTTCTCAGCATTCCTAACAAAAAATAGATCCAAATCTATTGTCATTGTTGAGAAGTGACAGAGCTATGAAGAGTCAACACACTTTCTGCAAGTTTTATGTCGGTGGAAAGAAAAACAGCCCAATAATGTAATTCAAAAGACAACTTCGTGACTTTCTATTAAATCTACAGAACTTTTCGCATGTACCTGTAGCACTTACAAACATTTAAATTTTTCTAGGATTTCAAACTGCAAAATCTGGTAAGACGAAAGACTAAACTGAGACTGTCACTTCTCAGCTGGCAGCCTTACATATGCTCTGTAACAAAACCAATCATGCTATTGAAGAAAATCGTATCACATAAGCATTTCCTCCTGAAGGAAGTTACCTTTGTCCATATTTAGCAACAGTTTCAGATTACTGAAATACTTGGCAGCATCATTCAGAAAAAAAAACCAAAAAGTAGCAGAGATTTCAGATATAGCAAAGTGTGTATACTAGACACTAATCAATATAAGATACAGCTGGAGAAAAAAAAGGAAAAAATACTAGTTCAAAATGTCTCATAAAAAGTAAATCTTAAACCATCAAAATTTAACAGATTACTTTCAATGAAATATCATCTTCTACCTTGCCATGACTTGCTTCTGACCTGTGGAAGGATAGTACCACTGTTTTCAGTCCCACAGCTCTCAACATGTAAAAATTGCTTTACTTTATTTGAAATTGCCAGTATTTTCTTAAAACACTAGCTGCATTTTAACTTCAGATGATTATAATAACTGATTCCTAAAGAAAAAATTGGAAATAAAAATTAAGCTGCAGCTAGAAAGTACTGCTGAAATATAAACATTACAATAGATTTTCTTTCAAGAACACCTGTGACTTTTAGCATTCTTTGACTAATGATTTTCAGATGAATGGAATACTTCTACTAAATGATTTTATAATTTAATTATCTACATTGTTTAAGAAGCTGCAAACAAAACAGTGAAGCACAACACAATCACATATGTCCTGTGAACAGAGGCTGTGAAGTAAGGACCACTCCACAATAAATTTTCATTCATTAACTGAACTCAGTACCAACACTCAAAAGCAAAGAAACAAACCTTAATTTAGGAAGATTTTTCATATCAAACATTCCATAATAGAACTGTATATATTTAAATACATAAATAATGCACACAGTTTTAACACTGTGCTCTTTTTCTTTCCAGTCATAACAACTCTTGAATACTTGGTTTTATTGGAGCTATTAACCTTCCTGTTTTCTAATAAATGTCAGGGGTACAAATATTTTTCAGCTTAACGGTACATAAAACTTGTTGGCACAAATATTGATACTGCAAGTAAATTAATTTTAATATCTCTCATGAACTGCATAAGAAAGTCATTATTTAATGAAAGATTTCTTCACTGCCATGTAGCTGAGGAAGGAATATAGTATGAAAATTTTTATATCCATAAGATGAAGTTAGTTAGATTTAATGTTATCACACTCCTCTGTGCACATCCACTTCTCAAATATTCTTCATAAAGCTCAAGAAGAAATATGAGTTTAAAAGCAAAGAAAACATCATCTGATTTCAGTATATTTTAGTACACTGCAGTTTAGCATCCAACAGTTTTATCAGTCTTTCAAAAGAAATACATTTTACTAATAATTCACCTGACCACTCCTTAATCTTTGTGGGTAAGAATGGGAGGACTCTAGTATACTCAATTCTCACCAGTTTTGATGTGGTTCTTTTTGAGACAGGAAGATTTTTAAAAGCATTTCAAATCTTTGACTTTTAAGTTACCAATAAAATTTTGAGCACCCAACACATGGTTCAAAAAAAAGCACCAATACCTCATAACTCAGGTATAAGAGAAATTCATGGTAGCAAAGGGAGAATGAAGTTGTATAAAAATATAACCAATTTCCTACTGAGTCAGTACTATGTTTAACAAAATTCAAGTAAATAATATGTTGAAGTTTATATATTTTGCATTCTCTTTATATATATCTGTGTATACCCAGATGCAAAATATACATATCTGTACATACAGCTGAGCAAAGAAAAAGCTCTTGTACCTTTCTTTATGATCTGCATTACACCCTTGGTGAATGCACTTTTAAATTACTCAACAGCTTTATACCATAGCCAAATATTTCTTGATGGAAACAAGGTAGGTAGGTAGGTGCTTTATTACATTTTATTTGAACTATATATGCACACATGTATATACTTAATAAAAATTTGACAGTTATAGCTGGGAAAAAGTTTTACATTACGTTCCCATTTCCCTAAGCTAACAAAACGAAAAGCCTTTACCATTGTCAGCACAGATGTTTTAAACCTGGCAGAGAAGGTAACATGTATGTACTGAGTGCAACCAAAACATCCTCCCTGCCCCCAAATCTTTGGCAAAATGAATCATTGCCCCCATTTAAAATTGCTGCTTCTAATTTTATCCGGATGTACTCATTTTAATTCCACCTTTGTCTAAAAGGAATTTTGCAAGTAAGCTGGACATTTCCTACCTTGAGACATTCGCATTCTTTCATCAGCACTCATTTGCATTCTTATTAGTATGCATGAAATTTTCATTGAACTTTAAGACTCCTACTGGCAGATAACATGCTGCAATGGCCATAAAAGTGAACATGCAAATTAAAACTTCCATTAATCACTAAATGTTACCAAGGAAAAGAAAAGCGAGATTAGGAGTAGACGGCAATAAAATGCCGTATGAAGCATGCCTTCTCCCAAATCTCTGTGGTATGTAAAATTACAGATCTCCCCTGACATGTCTTGAGGAGGTAAATTACAGATATTTAAGTAGGTGAACACTCAGAACTAAAATACAGAAATGTTATCTGTTGTGTGCATCCATACTGCCTAAGGAAAAGTAGGCACTCACGCTCTGAAGTAAAATACAAGAGACTTCACTGAAACAAAACCAAGCATTATTGTATACAAATATTTGTTTGCAAATATTTGTATACAAATATTTGATTGCATTCTAAATTTAAAACTACAGCACAAGAGGAAATACACTTTTCGATTTTTAAAATTAAAATTAATTAAATTTTAGGTGTAGAAAGAGCTAACACTGAGGATAACACAAGGGATTGTTTTAGCTTTACAAAAGCCTTAACAGACATTTCAGAACTTTTAATAAAATTCAGAGGTCTGAGAATGTAGATAATTCAATCTTGCAGAGCACTTAAAACTAACATCTTTAGGGTAAAATTTCCAGACAAGTCCTTCAGCAGTAAACCCTTGGCTTTATATTCAGTAAACTCCCAGGATCAGTACACAAACAACCTCTCCAGAGTCAAAGAAACAGCTTGCACAGATTGAGTCTGTGATCTAGATAATGCTTTATAGCTTTCTACTTGGTCTCCTTTCTTTATTACATGTTTAAAACTTGATAAACACAGCACCAGAGTCAGTTCCTTAGGTTACCAGCTGTCTAAGTTGAATGTCTTAGGTACAGAATGAGATTTAACTTGCTCCCTCTTCCAACTTCTCTACAGCCTGTTCCCACTCCTTACACTATCCTTTGTCCCTGGTTTTGTGAAAGTTCTCTTCAGACAAGTGATGCCTGTAAGTATTTCCAGGGACAGTACTTTTATTAATTTTGGTCATAAGAGGTTTCTTTTTCTAGTCATACAGTCAGTCATACAGTTGTGCAGGGTAACAAAGAAAGGGAAAGGGTGCTGGGATGGAGTGGCCATTTAGAAGTGTTCACAAGTAAAAAAAACCCCAAATCCTGGCAGAACAAAGACAGTACAGGTAAAAGCAGCTCCCTAGAGGTCCCAAGAAAAGGAGGACATAAGGCAATAAACTCTTCAGCACAGTCATAGAAGTGAAAAGCCTGAGAAGAATAGGAAGGAGAGCCAGCTGAAACTTTAGTAGAGGCCATGGATGTCAAAGTACGTATACTGGGCTTGGAGAGGAGGCCTCTGGAGATGTAAGTGTGGGCCCAGCAGAGTCAAAGAACAAAGAGAAAAAAAAGCAAGAAATATTAAATAAGATTCTAACCTCATATTCATCTTTTACTGTTCAGAGGAAACACCAAGTATTTTAGAACTCCTTCTGCAAAGTCTCAGGGTATTTGCTGGAATGATCAGCATCTATAATAGCATGAATTATAATGAGAACATCCACAGAAAGAATGTACCAGGATATTTTCAAGCATCGGGACAGAAGACACACAGTGAAAGTTCAGCACAGGTCCTGTGGGCCTGGGAAACACCTAGACCAATGTTAAAGAGGTAAAAATTGGGACAGAAATGTAATGAGCAGTCCAGCAAAGAGTGTCTAAAAATTTTGAATTAAACTTTTCTTACTCAGAAACTGGCTTCTGTACTAGTATTTAAACTATCTACACTTTCCGTTACTTCTCATTTTTAACTAATTCAGAATTTCTTTTTTTACAGGAGGCAAAAAAGAAGTAGTGATGAATTGAAATTCAGAGCATTGTACATCCCTCACACCCCACAATATGTAGCCAAGACAAGTTCTTTCAACAGCTTCTATACCCGCAGCAGAAGTACCAGTTTTCACTTTTTAAAAAAATTCTACATCCATAAAACTGTTTGCACAGATTAGACTAGCACTGGACAAAAAAATACAGGTTAGTCTTTTTTCTGGAATTCCAATCTTTATCTCTCAGAAGCATACACTACATGCCCTTCTGGTTAATAAATGCACCAGGGAAAAAAGCATGCATGTATCTCTTCTTTCTAGAGACAGAAGTAGTGTTGTGGTTGAGGAATGGTACTCCCCAGTTTACTTCTCTCACAAAAGCTCCCCAAACCACACTGCTGACCACTCCCTCTCCCTTCCTCTTCCACCCTTCCCCACTGAGGGTGGCCAGGGAGGAGGATGGGAGGCACAAAAGGCAAAGATCACGGGGTGAGATAACAATTACTGGAAACAGCAGTGAGATAAGAAAACAAACATATATTAATACTAATAATAAAAGCATACAAAAGAGACAGTAATTTTCTTGCAAAATGCTCACCAAGTATGATGTGAGATGACCACAGCCACGTTTTTTCCCAATCAGAAGCCACACCTTTTTTTGCAGAAGCCAGAGTCCCCTTCCCCTACTCCCAGCAATAACCTAAGGTGGTATTCTATAACATCTAGATTCTGGCCACACCCTGTCAGCCACACCCTCTCCTGGTGATTGCAAAATTAACTCCATCCTTGGCCAAAATCAGGACAGGTACTTAAGAGCAAAAGACTATTACTCAATCTGCAAACTGCAAATTTTCCTTTCCTCTGTGAATTATTTGCCCACAATGTACTTGTATTTGCTGACAATATCACAAAGAGAAAACCTCACATTTACGAAGATGAGGAAGTTAAGCAATAAAACTGTAAACATAGCTCACAACAACAGGACTGGCCAGTTAATTGCTTCTTCTCTAAAACAAATCTGAACAGGATGCCTTGACTTGAAAACTGTGTCTCAGGTCTGGCAGCTGCAGCTTTTTAGACAAGTCCATATGCCCTTGATGGTATATGGTATTTGCCTTCAAGGTCTTTTCACACACAACATCCCAAAAATCTGCAACCTTCAAGGCACCACACTGTCAAATCCCGTGGCTTTGTGCTAAATTTCTGAAGAGATATATAGCAGAGGATTTTTAGCGCTACACAGATCCCAATAGCACAAAGCAATGGGTTTGTATTGCAATTTGGTCTAACCCCATTTGTGAAAGGATGATTAGCCAACACCCGTCTGAGACAGTCTGACTGTCCGCATTGTGTTCCTGTTAATTCCAGACAAGTGCAGACAGAGACTACTGAATTGTCCTAGATGAGAATTCCTACACAGGAGAGCAAAGTTACCTAAAGCTTCATATATGTTCTTGGTGTCTGTGGTGCAGTGCTTGCATGACAGTCACAGAGAACTAAGGTGAGCTTTAACTGATAGCTGGAGAACTTCATCCATTCAAGCACCAGATGATTTAGTTAGTACAAGTCTATCAGGTTGCTGCTGCCCTTCAGAAGATGGCTCTCTTGGACTGACAAAGAAGCAGAAACAGCTAGAGCAAGACTTGCCAACCCCCTGTGGGTACTACAGCTGTAGAAGACAGAAACTGTTGATACGGTGGTTTCACCATAGCTGGCAAACACTGCCAATAGTGTTGAAACACCTTTCCGAAGCTTTCTGCTCTTAATACTAGCCTCAGTTGATCACAGCAAAAATCCTAGGGATTAGTGTAATGACAATGATAAAAAACAAGATAAGAATGTTTTCTATTTCTGTACTGACTCTATGAAGGGATATGATGGGCCTGAAATTTTCTTTTTGTTCAGTATCATCTCCCTCAGAGAAGGGTATCAAGCATAAAGAGAATAAGATAAAGCAAGTATACTAAGACATTTCCTCCAAACATGTTGTAGACTCAATTCATTTGCAGCTCATTCATAAATTAAACCACAGTAATATCTGTGTATAAGAACAATTTTTCTTCCACCAGTACTTCTAACTTCCTACTGAACTTATGCAAACTTCCAGCAAGCAGAATATCCACAATGAGGAATTCCAGAGCTTAAATACATACTGCTTAAAAACTGTGTGCTTTAGACCTACCAACTTCTGGGAGATGTCTAGGTATTTTTCTTTCCCAAAAGCATGTTGAGTAATGGGTAGCCTTTACGCACTATTTCAGGGATTCCTTGCTTATACTGTTTCAGGGATTCCTTGCTTATGCTGCAGAGTCCTGGATTTTAAGTCACATTTAACCCCACACTTGGGTCAAGCACCTAACAACCTCAAAGACCAACATATGCTCCTCTTGTTTCTCTCTGTCTCCAAGAGCTGATCAGTTAATCCTAAGGAAATGCACTAACTTCCCTGAAATGTTTATTATATCACAAATTTTCAGACAAGAATTTAATCAGTAGCAGTTGGACAAGATGTTTACTTATTAACAGATTCTCCAACTCTCCAGTAGATTGCGCAAGGGAGAGTATAGGAAACCAAATACACAATAAAAAAAGCAGCCCCATCACAGGTGACACCAATATGTAGGTGAACTGACTTACATATTAACACTGCAGTGAAGGAATAATAATGAAGTTTTGTTTTATTTAGTACGCTTCATGCTGGTTATTCAATCAGATCCTCCACAGGCACAAATATTTTCACAGTTTATAGGAATAAGTCATCTCCACTTACGCTTTACTTTCATTAAGTACTGACTTCTCAAACAAAATTTATACTATTTTTAAAGAGGTTACTTTAAGAATTTATATTGTTATGCAGTTGAATAAAAGCCTGCCTTACCTAAAATGAAAGATAACAAATAACTAATTCACATAGTCAGGCTTTCCATTAAAACACAGAGCCTACATTCAATGGCAAAATTATCTTGAAATAAAACCAAAATATTTACCTTCCCATTCTGCTGGAAAGTCACCAATTTGATACTGATATGCTTCATGATTTACCGCTTCTACAAATCTTCTTTCCGGTATAACCTGCCCTAAAGCAGAAAAAAAAGAAGGAAAGATACATATATTTATATTATATATTTTATATATAATTTTATATAGTTACATAAAAATATATATTATAAAATATTTAATTATACGTACATATTTTCATATAATAGGTATTTTATATTATGTATTTCTATATAAATTTATAATTGCTGATCACCTTATCATTTTGAAAGAATGTATTTATTCACATGAGTCCAATGACATACAGGATGAAAATGAAAGATTAAAATACTGAGAAAATTATTACCATCTAGGTGTCAATTTGAAATGTTATATTTCAGTAACTTCAAGAAAAGCATCCATGTTCTATTTTGAAGCTGATTTGTATTATTGATGATGAAAAACAGCACTCAAAGTTCACTGGCTAGGTTTGCAAAGCCATCAGGCCACATCATCTCCAATCACTGGCACCTGCCTTGTGCTTGTGAGATTTTTCACAACTGCCTATAAACTAAATAAAATATATTTTCTTTGTTAAAACCCAAAAACCAGAAGGTAGGAATCTGATAGGGAACACTCAGTATATTGAAAGGGAGACAGTGTGGGGTGCCTGAATCTACATCCCACTTTCTGATTCTATTACTACCAAAGAAGAATTAAAAACTTCGAACTGAAAGGTGGTACACAGCAGATTGACTGTCAGATATTATGCTACTGTATGGAGAAAGAGTATTTTAATTTGCTTTTTACATTAGCAGGTACTGGAAATATATGCAAGGTTCCCATCCCTCACAGGGAAAAATCCAACAGTATTCCCTAGGCTCTTTCTACCAGCTTCTTCTCTTCCTGGGGTGCTGATATGGAGAAATTTGACATTTTGAGGAAACATTAAGTATATCTGCATAAAATATTTTATTTCATAATGAAGTGATTAATGCAGTTCATTCCTTCGGTATGCTTCAACAAGTATTTCAACTGAAGTTATTTTAAAACTGATACCAGTTGGGACTTGGAACCATTAGTAGCTAAACCCCACACTATTATTCATTATTAAGTATTTAATACAGTAAAATAAGAACTTATATATAATGTGAAATTCCTCTTCTAAGATTTTTCTTTAGCTTTATATTTTATTTTTAAGCAATGCAACATTTTTATTTTTTCAAGATATGCCATCAGGCAAAGAATATTGTGTAGAATGCCTTAGTCTTCAAAATTAGATATTTTTAATCAGTGTTGGAAGTTATACAATTGATACTTATTTGCTTTATAAGTATACAATTCCTATAAGCTGATGAAATTATAGTTTGTACCTAGCTGTAACGTAATTTTTTTTTTCAACAACACCATGGATGATTTAATTTCTTACACTGTTCATCTACAAACCAAAACAAAACTACAGAATTACTTTCGTCCCATGCAGAAGATTTCCAGAAAAGCTAAAGAGGCATCTAATTAGGGCTGATCCCATACCAGTCTCAGAAAAAAACACTCTTCTCCAATCTTGTAAAGTTACTAAACTTTACTGTTAGAACAGCACCTCTCAAAAAACTGCCCTTAATTTGAGTATTACACCATCTGAATAAATCAGCATTAGTAAGAGTAGTGAAGAACTGTTTTTTTCTAACTGCCACCACAACTTGTGACTGGTATTATTAAACAAAATATTCCACTTCTTATTCTGCTGCAAGCTTTCATAAAACTCACGTAAAAACTCATCCTCCAGATCCCACAGTCAAACCACACTGCAGAGCCAAACTCAGAAATTATTCCCCAAATGTGTTATTTTGAGTACTGCTGGTGGCTTTTAAGCCTCTCTGCATTTGTGATGCACACATGACACTAATTAACTTCAACTGCCTGATTTGCCTTGTCCCCTAGGTTTTTTTTGGCAGACCACCACTGACAAATAATTTACATAGGCTTGTGGAGGGAAGATCACACTGAGGCCTCTTTAGATATAATTAAAACATTTTACACTTTAGGGAAATGTTTTTCATACTAAAGATTGACTTTATTGACTATTTGTTTCCTATTAATTCATCCCCATATTTTCAAACAATTACTTGGGTCTTTGCTACAGCAATGCAAGAAACTTCACTTGTAAGAGCATACGTATGAAGCAATTAAAAATAGCACTATAAGAACAGTTTTAACTTTAAAATTAACCTCATTTTCATGTGACCACTGGATGTTAGAGACACTGAAGAACCATTAGTGCTTCAAGTTGGAATTATATACATAGCACAATATATCCAACTGAGTCTTAAAAAATAGCAGGTCACTTCAGAAAGAATTTAGCAGATGGACAGAACAGTAACGTAGAATATCAGATACAACATCATTCACACTGAACACCAAAGTAGCCAAGATTTGCATGAGTTTTCAAGCAGGCAAAAGAGCCAAGAAGATTACCTAATTGATCTTTCAGCAAGTGATACAGTATTTACATATGTTACATTTATACATTTTCTCACTTACATATTTTCTCAAAACCTTTCAGTCACAGTCTGTTGAAAAACCAATGCTTCATGACTGAAGTGAATTTGTATAAAACCCCCAAAACAGAAGTGTTTAGCAGAAGTTTGTGGCCTGATGGCATAAGAAGGGGATAGTCAAAGCCAGCACAGGAAATACTTGGTGAAACATAAAGGGGTAGCCAATGGCATAATTGGCATAAGCAGTTTCTAACTTTCTACAGCCTTATCTATACACTAAGGAGTCCAGAAACCAGGCTATATTTTTATAAAAAACCCCATAATTAACAGTAGATATGTACAGATGTTATAAAATTAATATTTTAATTTTTCAGTAACTTCTAATGAAGAGTGCTTCTATGGGCAAAATATCCTAGTTAATCCACAGCAGTCATTAAACATTCTATATATGTACTTACATTTAGAAAAAGCCATTGAAGAACCTTTCACATGAAAATAATGAATCCCAAAATTGTTGTGTTCTATAAACAAATTATTACTATTCTGACACCAATTAAAAAAAAAAAAATTATACACACTAGTCTAAATATCTTCAGGAGCCCTGATTGATTTTCACTGTTTACGAAAGCATTATTTGGAAAAGAGTTCCTGTTAACCCTTAAACAAGTTTGTACAATGTTTGCTAAACAAACTATGGCACATATAATGAGTGAAAGCAGAAATGGGACCAGAAATAAGGAACTGGATGTTTCTGATAACTGAACTGAGCTACCTGAACAAGAGCCCCTGCAAGATATAAAATATTGGCATGTTTTGCAGTCAGCAAATGGAAACAGGATCTGCCTCTCACACACTACTATGTGAAAATAATAATTGCCATTCAAAATGAATGAACATCAGATGTTCATGAGAACTTAGGACCAGGACTCTTTTGGCTGGCTGATTTGCAACGTCTGCATGCTAAGAGTCCATGGAAGAAACACTGCACTAAGATGGTTTTTTTTAATGCACAGACTGAACTTGCAGCCTTTGTGAATTTAAGGCAATTGGCCTAAATTCCAGTTTGCACAGCAGTGCTCTGAACTCCATTATGAAAGACACATTTCTAAAGTACACTTTTTTTACCGAAGTGCTATGTAATTTGAAGAGATTAAATCATACTTCATTCACTAAGAGCCTATTATTTCCTTGTCAGCAACCCAACATAAACTTCACCTACTCAAAATAAAGGCTTCCAAAATTTTTTTCAGCAGTATCTTATAAAACTCAAGGAATAGGTCACCCATTTCTTTCCTGTTTGGTAACCACCAAATAAACTGTAGTTTTTGCTAAATGTGAAGTAGCACTTAAATTACCAAAGCAACTGAGCAGTTCTTCATATCAAGCAAAGGAAGAAATACTTCTTTAAAAGTAACAAACATGGATTTCTGTATCTATAGGCTACAGGAGCAGCCCACCACTGTCAGAACAGGGTTAAGAGTTTTCATCTCCACTGAAGAAGGAAAAAAGGTTTGTTATAAAAGACAACCCTTTTAAAGGTATTAGTTTGAGAAAGCCACTATCTTTTCTTTGCATAGATTTTTAGCTAAGGGAGTCTGTTCACTGATGACTGCGTTTATGTTAACTCGTGGTCATATTTCCAGTGTTTCTGCAATAATTATCTTTACCTTAGGAAAGACATAAATATTTTAAAATAATATCTTTTTCCCAAAAGAATTATGTTTTTTTTTCCAAATTTAGACTTCTATGAGGTTAATTAACTTTTGCTTAGTGACAAATTAATAACTTCTAACAGTTCATTATATTCATTCATACAATACATACAGTATCCTGAAATACAAAAAAGTATTTGCACCTAACATCTATTACTTACAGATGTACTTATATTTTCTCCAATAAATTACACACTTGAAATAATCTATAATGCTTTATGCTTTATAAAATCATAACAGAAACACACTTTAACTTTTAAGAGCCAGCAAGGCCACAGATGTTTGATGGTTCTGATTTCCATTAACCTGAAATGAACCAGATCAGTGATTTCCAGTTCTACAACAATGCAGGATCAAGCAATACTAAACTTGTTAAGTGCTGACTCAGCAAATGCACAAAAGTTCTAAATACCAGGGACTCACAGTCAAGAACTGTGTTTCAATTTTGCTACTTATATTTACATTTTAACAGCAATACATTTGGCTTTCCTGAGTTGTCTGCAAGTACTAATTTATTCTCTAAGCAAGACGTGTTTCCTCAGACTTCTACTGAAAATTTGAAGCCAGGGAAATTGCTTCTACTTTGGGAATGTATACTGTTTGCTTTTTGGGAATTTTACTGTTCAAAGAAAAAGACTGACATACACTACAAACATCACAGTCCCTTTTCACTTACCAAAAGGACTGCCAGCTGACAAAGTCAGTAACTTCCTCTGGGATCAGTCCCATGGAGTTCGTGTATGTTCACACAAATCTCACTTTTTGAAAATCTGCTGTATCTTAGACTGTGGCAGTAATATTTGTTCAAGAAACAATTTCCTCCAAGGGACAGACAAATCCCTCTGCTAAATATTCACTGCCATTGTAGCCCCTGGGCTCTCTTAATCTGGCTGCAGGATGCAGCACCACCAGTTCCCACTCCCTGCTCACTGGAAAGCCTTATATCTTCCTCCTCCATCTGCAAAGCCTGTGTCTTTAAAAAGAAGTACTGTTTTGTAAATGAGTCTATAACAAGCCTACTAGAATTACACAACATTACATTCTTTTGGGAACACAAGTGCAAATGATACTAGTACAAATGACAGTTCCATGGAGAGCTGATGGAAGCTGGAAGCTCAGTGGTCTGTCACAGAGACGCTTTCTTCCAGTCATTCTTTCAGTTTCTTTTGGTCTATCAGATTCAAGAAAGGCTTTTCTACCAATTATTGTTAAAATGTTAATAAATCCAAGAATGAGGTGCTTAATTTATTCTATAAATGTATGGAAATGGCTTAAAATGGGAACTTAGCATGTATAAAGGGAATTTAGCAAGTAGATAGAAAGTATCTTGTACTCTTATAAAAACATAAGGCAGGGAGATAAAAAGGTAACGATACAGGGAAGAGAAACAGGCATGTGACAGCAAGAGCATGAATTGTAAATAAAATGAAAAGAAAGTCACAGCTGTGAAGAACATCCATTCTGCAATATGACCCAACACAGCAGTGTTGTGGACTGGTTTGGATGATTCATTACATTTCAATTAGAAATGAATTTTCAATGAATCTTTTGCAAAAACTCATTTATCATCTCCACTTTTTCCAGAAGAAACAGAATTATTACAACTAACTGCACATACATTCTCAGGGTACTAATGCTACTTTTGGGTGTTAGAATATTTTAATGAATTTTACAGAAGGACTACAGGTGTGAGATTTGCAAAGAAAATTCAGTCTTATACGAGGTCTGAACACAATTATAGCAAATACTGTACTGCACTTGAAGGATTAAAGAATACTGGTACTACTATTTTACTGTGTTTGCTTTTCATTGTGGAGGTTAGGGAAGAACATTCACCTGTTTCAGCCACAGTCAACCTAATAGTGAAACTTCTGAAGAAAAGTTAGCTAAAGTCCTTGAGATGTATTACCCACTTAATGTACATGCATATCCTACAAACATTTAAAGAGCCTTAAATGTTATTCTTTTTCCTACAAAATGGCAGCTTTCATCTATACAGAAATAAAGAATGTTTAGTTTATTTGGTTAGAGTTCTGAAATAAACAAGTATTTCAAAGGTACTTTTAAAAGCAATGTTAAACAACACATACTTGAAAGCAATATTTTAGTTGATTAATAGTAATGTAAAATCATTTACCATGCAACAGGTTGTTGTTTTGGTTGTTGATTTTTTTTTTTTTTTTAATACCCTAGCTTCACATTGTTAGGTTACTTTCAAAGCTCTCTTCAAAAGTTTGTTTCCTTAGGCTGTCCTGTGTGCACATACCCATCAGTTAAGGTACTTTCCAGCAACACTGATCTGGAGAAAAAAACCCCATAGTTCAGCTGATTTTGGTGGGCTCAGAGTGGTGTAGGTGGTGAAGAAATAAAAAAAGTCTTCACATATCCAAGGAATTGCAGCAATATCTGCTCTGCTTTCAAACCTATTTTGAGCAGAAAAAAAAGTGCAACAGCTGAGAACAAGGACTAACCGTAAGTTGAGGCTTTTTACATCTGAGTCAACCCATTATTTTATTTTATTTTCCTACCCAACTCTCAGACTTTGTGTGGTCTCTTTTCAAGTTAAAATGATCAAATGCATACACAAAAAAGCAACACAGAGTTGACAGTTTTCCCTGTTCTCGTTCCACAGTCTCAGCTTGAGTAAATTGTAGACTAAACAGAAAAAACTGAGGTTTATGTGCTTTCACAGTATGTAGGTAGATACCTAATCATCAAGTCCTTGAATACCTATTTGAGCACTTATTGATTTAAGAGTATTGCACCAGGTGCAACTATTGTAGTAGTTGTCAATAAGTTTATACAAAAATTTCTATGTGAAAGCATTTACCCTGATGCCAGAGAAAGAAAAGAAGCATGACCACTTTTGGATGGTGACCTTTAGAATTGTATCACTTGTAATAACTGTAATACAAGTGTTTGTACTGTAAATGCAGTAAACTGTAAACACAGAGTTTACAGCTACCAAAAATACAAGCTGTGACACTTATAAACTCTATAACAAAACAATTTCACTTCTTTATACATTAAAGACTAGTAGGTTCCTAAACCTACTGGTAGTAAAATTAAAAACAGTTACTCTATTATGCTTTATCAATTTAATCTCTAAAATGCAAACTCTCAGAAATAGAGACACTTAGAGATTTTCATTATTGCAAACTTGCTCAATTAACCTAATTAGCATTTTAATTCATTCTTTGGTGTGAGCAGCTAAGATCCCTATGTCTTTGCATTAAGATGTCACACAAGCACTTTAATTCTTAAATATCAAAATCACATGACTTGCGTCTCACCATACTAAACTCTGTATTGTCCAGCTACGGAGAACTCCCTTTTTAGTTTCTGCAACACTTGAGTGCCTACTGACCTCAAAACTCATATGTGTTGACCTTCCTTAACTGCAGCAAAGGATGGGAGCAATGCAGACTACAAACTATGAGGAAAATGCTTCTGGACACAGCTTAGATGTGTGTAGCTGCCTTGTGGTGCATTGAGAGCTACAGGCAGAAATCTCTAACATCAAGATTATAGAAAACATCTCAACACTGAACTTCTCCACAGTCTTAAGATGCACAGATATTCAGAAACAAAGTTGTCAACGGATTGACAACAATGATAGTGTTTACTGCTTCTATTAAAAAAAAAGATACTTCAGAAATATTTGACCTCTTCCTTCTCCTGCACTCTTTCTTCCATAAAAACAGAAATGGACAGAAATATACAAAATGTTGTAACCAATGAAGATAACATTTGTTATATTCTATCATAGTATTTGTCTCAATAGCATTTCTTACTAAATGTTTTGGTAACATGAATTTGGTTTTTTGACTGCTTTTTTTTTTTTTTTTTTTTTTTGCATATGATGAACATAATGAGACTTGTTACTCAGACAAATAAACCCAAATCTTACACATTCTCTCCTATCTGTGTATGTGTATGAATGAGAGGGAGCATACCACAGATGAGACGAGATGAGGTGAGATTTTCACCCCTAAAAAGATAATCTATTTTAGTATATTCCAATACTTTTCATTTTCTATCCTGGGAATTTATTATACAATGAAATTACATATATGATAAATCTTCTGCAATTATCAGTAAGAGTCTCGTCTTTCAGTTTAAGGACACTTCTGATTTACAGTTGCATTTTACATACTGTACAGATGACTGTATGTACATTTAAAGATAAAAATTCAAATATCTTTAGTTCAAATCAGTTAAACTGAAAGATCTTTCCTTTCTGGCTGCCTGTATTTCTCTTTAATCGTGGCCAGTATAGGACCTTATTATAAGTAATTTGTTACTATAGAACTGAGGAAAAAATGCTAGCCTCACAAGTTTTGTCATTTTTCCCCCCACTTCCCCCGCAGGCTGCTATTGTTGATGGCCTTTATGGAAATATAAATTCAATCAGCAGCTGCAAATTTCATGAGATGTCCATCTTCATGCTGAAATTCTAACTGAGTGTCAAAACAATCTGTGGATTTCTCCCTGATGAATTGTAAATTTCTGCAATTTTCCCATGTTAGAATTTGAGCTGCACTAAAATAGAGCCAGCCCAGATATAGTGCCTGCCAGATTGAGACATGTAATCTTCCCCTTCATTATCTCAACTCAGACATTGAAAGGGTTAAAAATAACCCACAAAAATTTATGTTTCTTTTTTATTTTACATAAAAAATAAATCCTATTTTTCTTTTTAGAAGAAAAATAAAAAGGCCTTCAAAACACTCCAAATACTCTCAAATCACTTATTTGAACCTGCTGTTCATTTGACAGTATTTTGCAGTGATAAACTCTCAGAAAGTAGCTGCAATAGAATTTAAAGAATTTCCTGTGGTGCCAAAATAGTTATTACAGATAGTACGTTTCTTCTAAGTCCCAGCTCATATTAAATGTTGATGGAAAACAGAAAATAGATGCATAAATTACAAAAATCAAAACTTCAGTACAGTTTCGTACTGCTTACTGTTTTCTGAATACAATAAAACAAAATAACATTTCTCATTTAATTACTGTTTCTTGTAGTAGCTTAGGAGGCACACATAGCTTACCAAGTATATTATAGCAGTTCAAATATTTTGCTTTAGAGAAATATTTGTTTCTCTCTTCTGTAGGCACTGACATGAAATCTATGAAACAAAACCACCTAACAGATTTGCAAGCAAACTAATTAGTCTGTTTAACATATAGAAAAGAAGTAAGAAATATTCACAGAGAGAAATTCACTATTAGTGATGGTTCATCTATTCATATAGTTGAAAACTAACTGACTTTCTGTTTATTTTCTTCTCTCTGGGATAAATATTGTGGTGGGATGGGTGAAGGGTTTACTGAACTGCACTGACCATCACTGAAAAGAATGATACTGTATTGGATGTTTCTGTACAAATACCACATCCTAAAACACAAGACCATCTTTAGAGAAAATTCAAATGGGCATCTTGTTTTGTATACACCAAGATTCCAGTTCATTATCAGAATGAGGAAGGAAACCTAAAAGTGAGCTACAGAGTAATTCCATTGCAAAACACTTTCAATGTACTGCAGTTTGACCACTTTATCATTTCTACTTCTTTTATCACATCATTTCCTCCGCTGAGCCATTCCACATTCCCTGCCCCCTCCTTCAGTTACCTGCCTGCATTCTGGTTTATGTGATCTGGAATGACCTGAGAGATGATCACAATTCCAAACACTCAAAACTGATCTGCACACTTTCCCTGATTAGTTTCTTAAACTTGAGTATAATTCACCGATTTAAAAACCAATAAATATGCAAGAGCACTAGTCTATGTCAAAAATAAGGTTAGTCTTCAAAAAACACCTAAGGAAAGAATGCTGGTATGCAGCTGGAAAAGGACTTGCACTAGTTAAGTAAAATCTTATGCTCTGGCAAACAGGTAGGCCAGAGGGGCATGTTGCTCAGAGGAAAATCACTGGACTTCCTACATTTACTAAACTGACCCTTATAAACTTACCATTCTTAGAATGTTTCCTGCTCAGCATGACAAAAACGGCCCTCAACTTTGCTAAAAATGTTATTTTGACAGAACTCTGATTTAGTTTCATTGAGTTACAACACCCAGATCAAACAATCTTGATACTTTCACTTTTAGCTGTCATATACTTATTAGCTTTAACAGCAAAACAAAGACACACACTAATCTCTCCTCTAATACAAGTAATTTTATATAGTTAAGCAGGTGTTCTGTCCCACATGGTTTCCAGTCACAAGTTTTAGCTATAAATTCTGCTTGGGTAGGTAGCAAGAGAGGTAATTACTGAATGTATTATAATAGCTTTCATTGTAACAGATTCGTGAATATTATTTGGTTATTTTTATCTGTGGAGCCTACCAGAAATGAAGGTAGGCATAACAAGAAAATCTAGTTCTATTTCTTAAAATATTGAGAGTACTGCTTATAAGAGTTTGTAATAATTTCAAAGCACAGGAACAAAGAATCCTTCTTAACTGTGTTAATCATTGTATAATAGCTGGCCTCTTTACAATTTAACTTTATTTTGTATTATTTCAAAACCTCACAATTTCTCAACAACAATTACTTCTATTTTATCCACATCTTCCAAGTTCTAGGCCATGACACCTTATTAAAGCGCAGGGTGTTGAAGTACTTCCAAAGGAGTACTCAACTTCCATTGAGTCCATGAAAATGCAGAATTTTCCAATTCATGTGTGGAGTCGGGTTTGCTAATCTCTAGGCATCCTACCAAAACTGAAAACACCAAAGTAATTCTAAACTTAAGGAAGTAAATGAAAACTGAAAACAGTGTTAATAAGCTTACAATAATACACAAAAAAACACACAGCAGTACAAACCCAACTGTGATCCTTTAAAAACTAGTACGATCTATGTATTTCCCCAATGCCATCTTCTGCACTGTAAAGCCACCGAAGAAGTGTGATTCCCTTTTCCTTCCAATATAACCTAAGATGACACTAAACTTGTACTTTGGCAAGGTATCAGAAGTACCACAAATAAACAAAAATTGTAACTTTTATGGTATTAAGATACATCACTTGCAGATTACATTACTTTCAGCCCACACTGAAAGCTTTGCTCTTAATAACACCTCCTGCACATGCATGCATAGAAGTTCATGAAGATTTCTTTTCTCACCTTCTTCCTAAGACAACTAGAAAAGTATGTAAATGGCAAGACTACTTAAAAAGGTTGAGAGCACTACTACCTTATGAAGCTGATTTTTAAAATATAGCATAATCATTGCTAATACTGGAAGCAAGCAAAAGTGAAGTGAATAATAATAAAAAACCAAAAGATCCATTACTTTCTCATCCAAAGTATTCTGTTGCAAGGCAATCCCTATGTAATCTAATCATTCTGTTCAAAAAACTTGAAAAATATCTTGTTGAAAACTGCTGTGAAGTTTAACCAAGTCTTATAAACCAAACAATAAACAGTTTCCAAAGCAGGCACATGCAGTGGTTAAAACTGTATTATTTGGAGGACAGCCAGTTGATTCACCATGGGCATAAAACACACACCCTCTCTGGGAATATGAACTCTCGCATGTTCTACGTGGCCTTCACCGTTTATGGCACTTTGACAAGGAAGCAGGGATGTGATACATAAAGAATACTGCAACAGTGGCCAGTTGTCCAGTGCCATAACCTTGTACCTAAATTCTCAGAAAAAGATTGCGGAAAAACACTTGGACACCAGCAAGAAGAGAAAAAAGAAACATTACAGTTCTTACCATTGAGAGAGAAGGAAACAGAATCACAGTATTCCCATCAGCTGATGGATCCCTAGAGAAAAATTGTCATATTAACCCAATAAAGTCCCAGGGAAATTAAAAAGTGAATGGAAATATCAGCTTATCCCTCAGGCAAAACCTGATTCATTTCTAGAATTCTATAAGCATTGCTTAGATATAATTGCATCTATAATAACACTGCATCATCCCTAATATACACAAGGTTTATAATTTAAAAGGAAACATGGGTAATATCCATCCTCCCCAAAAAATTTCTCAGTAGAAATAGAAATCTGTGTGCAAGTTTCCAGAAATGCTTGTGTTCCAGACCTCTGAACCATTAGCAAAACTGTAAGAATAATCATGTTGCTCAGTGTTCTCCAGTATCAGTATTTCTGATAGCCTCGAAAGCCTCATCTGGAGTGATGCCATGCTTATTAATGCATAATCAAGTAAACATTATCCTTTTTCTGTTATTCTGTACATTAAGTGTAATTTTCAAATGTTTTCCATCAATGAGATGATCAACAAAAAGTATTTAGAATCACAAAAAGATCCTAAAGAGGCTATGCACACACAGTATGAGAGTTCTCTACAGCTTGATGTAAAAGAAAAAATATAATCACTAAACAATTTCTAGGTATCTGCCACCAAATCCATGTTCATTAATATTTACAACTGCATTCCTACTCCCCACTAAAACTAGCACAAGTTTCCATGTCTTTCTGGACTTACTCAAAGATTAGGTCAAACTGCTTTGTTATTTGCCTGTTTTCTCTTGACAAAGGGAAAAAACCCAACTAACCAACTACCATCAAAAACTGTTTCACAGTTGTTTCCTATGACATTGCATCTCCTCTACACAAACTTCCCCCGCTCAAGGGCAAGTCTTACAAATTTAGCAGTCAACAATGCAGACAGAGATGTTAAAGACTCTCTAATTTATCTTCTAATCTGCATCACAAATAGGAGGTTCAGAGGTTTCTTTCTCCTACAGAGAAAGTATCGAAAAGAAAGCACTGAAAAGGAAATCAGGAGTGTGGACTTCTTTGTATGGATTCTCCCATCCAGGGCTTTCTACACCTTTGGAATAAAAAAGAGGCGAGCATAGGAGACCCACCTTTTTTTCTGAAGGCAAACAGTGGAAGTCCTGTCTATTATATAGGGTAGTACCTACCAGACTAATCCAACATCATATCCTATACATCCATTAGGTAAGTTGTCTCCTAACAATTTTTTTCACCATTTTATTTTCTTTAGCACCTATGAAACATCTATTAGTTACACTATCTAAACACTTACTATACTGAAGAAACTACCAATCATCTTCCTTTTAGTCCACTATTCTGCTGTTTTTCAGATGCAGACATGGTATTTGTTAGGTCTTTATTATACTTTAAAAAATATTCTAATTTAATAGTTATATTGTCCATGTTAAATATATTTTGCATTCTGTCTTCCATTTCACAAGTTGCAGGTTCTTTTTTTCTATGTGGAATTAAGTATTGTATTTCAGTCTTCATTCGCCTTCAGCAATTTTTTACTCATCATATTTACACAAATCCTCAGATGCATCCAATAGCCTCTTTTCTTTTGAGCCAACTTTGTCACTTTTTATACTTTTGGCCAACTTCCTTATGCTGTATGTTTTCCTATTTAGCAATGTCATATTTTTTTAGTCAGCTCAATCTTCCTTCTAGCCTTTTTTTCTCCCAGTTTAGCTGACCTAATTGAAATCATTTCACTCAGTCCAACTAGATAAAACAGGCAGACATATATGCTTACAGATCCAAATCCAGAGCCAATGCATTCTTGAACCTCACTGCATAGAAATGGCACAGTATTTTACAGAAACACCTCAGAATCTCTGCATCTGTGCCTGTTCATTTTAAAAATATATCAGAACCCCATTATCACAATGTCAGTCCAAGAGTTTGCCATCTTATTCATGCAGACTATCCACTCTTGCCTAGAAATTACCTCCTGTAAACTGTTTCAATTCACAAGCAGTTATGAGGTCTTCTATTACATATGATTCTTATGTAAGAGAATGATGAAAACATCATTATTTTAAAACACTAACACTTTAAAATATTAAATAGTGATGATTTAACCCACAGTGTGATCTTTACAGTAACATAAAGGTTTTAGTCTGCCAATAACTCTTAAAAAATAAATCTGAATGCCTTTTGAAAAGACTCAAAATAAAGCAATACTGAGTAAATTACAAACTGCTATCTAAGAACATAAAAATCTCCAAATTTACAGAAATATTGCCTTCGTTGTCTGCAATCTCTTTCAGCATGACAGAAGGCAAACTACAGAACATGCCTTGGGAAACAACCCTGAGAAACAGAGGCAGAGATATGCTGGCTACAGACGAGCTGGTTAGTCAAAAGGGGTAAAATGTTATTGGTACTTGTGAATTGTAACTAAAATTAGGCACAGTGGTTGCTATACTTTTCACAGCTTGAGGGTATGAGGGGGAGGTAGGTGAAAAAGAGAGAATGAATATTAGTGAATACTGCATACATATCATAATTTAAGTGGCCTCTGTAGGGCTACAGAAGTGACAGAAAACAACCTCGCAATTTGAGATAGATCAGTTTTAAATACAAAAGCACTTCTTTCTGAATCAAAACTGTACCAAGAGTCACCTTAGTATAAATAAAATTTAAAAAACCTGAAAAACAATGTATTATGCTGTCAGTTTTAGAAATTACAATTTGCTTCAGAGATTAAACATTCTTCTCCACAATTGAACAGATGGAATTTCTTATTGTTTCTTAACTGGACCAATACTTAAAATATAGTTCAAATTAAACTGAAAGATACTGCCTTCTAAGAGGTGCATAATCCCAAAAATAATGAGTGCTGCAGAGATTGAGCTGACATCATTATATCACATTATACATTTATGCAATATTTAAACTAAATGCTAAAGACTAATAAACAGTGGTTTAATTTGAGGCAAAACACCCACATTTCGTATTGGTAGTTGCCATGAATAAATGGTATTTTGTGTCTCTGTTTAGGAGGAGTCTGTAAGATTTGGCAGTTTTGTATCTGGCAGTTATTTGCTGTAATCTCTTGACTGTTGCTGCTCTGCTTGTTAGTCAACTGGTACTTTTGTCATTTGTATCTAGTCATATTCATTCCTTATTGGTGGAATTGGTTGAACCAATTGGATTGGAAAGGGAGGGATTGGTTGAACCTATAAATGGAGGCAACTCATTCTGGAGTGTTCACCTTTAGTGTCAAACCAAGACAGAAGAGGAAAAAAAAGGAACAAAACATAGTAGCATGAGACTCCTCTAAATCTCAAATGCCAATACACTTCTGCTCACTTTCCCCCTACTGGTTCCAAGACCAGTTATAAATGGACCGAATCACAAATATCAATCACCATCCAACATTAAAGCTCCCACCAAAGAGTGCTTTTAAAAACTTTTCAGTCCTTTTAATGCAATTTGTTTTTTAACTATATTCATTATGAGGAAAATTTCTGATTCGATCTAACCCTTTTCCACCTCTCACCTTATTGCCAATGCTTACTTGCTTGGACTTTCATGGCATTTCTTCTATAAAGACTGTCAACAATACTGCTTTCAAAAAAAACCCAAAAAACACCAGCACCACACCCTTTCTCACCACAGTTGCACTTTCTCTCTATGCTACTTCATTGGCCTCCTGCTTTTTCTGTTGCATCAGCAAGACGAGCTAGAAAAGCCCCAGTGTACTACTGCATTTACAGCAATTGTTTTAACAGCTACTCTCAGAAATATGTAGCTAATAATTACCTTGCAGTACTTACAGGGCAAGTGCCTCAAGGCACTGCCTGTCCTTCATCCCTGCTTGTCTTCCTGTGTTTCACTTCTGGAGACACTGCAATCTTTGCAACACAAACACCCTCCAGACAAGTATTTGTAGTACAGATACCACAACATAAATCCAATCACTTCTACTATTTCTTTCTGATTCAAATTACTGCTAAGCACCCTCCACAGTTCTGCTGAGTTTCCTATCAATGTTCACCCATCTTATACACAGAAACAACAGTTTCTTAACAGTTTAGTCCTGCCTCCTTCTGTTTTACCATCTCTCTCTCACTGGCTTCTCCAAATACATGTATAATTTTCATATTAAAAATCGCATGTCTAAACCATGTATTATTATCCTCCCTTTCCACATATTCTTGATGAATGCCATCATTCTTCTCCTTTCTTTCTGGTACTCAGGATTTCTGTCTAATGTGTAGGTTCCTTCTGCATAAGATATTTTCTGTAGGATCTTCCTGATTTTCCACACTGCTAAATCTGCCATTCAGACACAATTACAACAACATAATTTGCCCATGTCAAGGCATATGCACCCCACCCTACTCATGAGTTTGTAACACTGCTGCAAAGATTGGTTATCTAGTCAGAAACTGTGGGAATTCAATTGTGTCTTTAGACCCCCTACAAGGTTTCTATTTTACACTTGGAGTACAGGGTACTTTGTTTTCAAACTCCTATGCAAGGAGGAGTCTCCACTGTACCCTTCTCCTCTTTCTATAGCCTGAGACATGAGGACTTCAAGCACATAGGGGTCTATATCAATCAAACAAAATGTTTCTATTCACTAAATGGAAGAACTCCATGAATATCCACAAATAATTTCCAAGTTTTCTTTTACCTTCTGTTTGACGTGAAGTATAAAATTTCTACCATGAGTGGGCTGTGGATTTGCTAGTAAGGATAGCCATTACTAACCATATTTATCTACAGTACCTCTTAGGCATCAACTTTAAACACCTTGAATAAAGGCTATCCTTCCATCTCAATGAGCAAGCAGGTACTAGAGATGCAAGACATTGCTGTGGCTCATAGGCATAATAAAAATGTGAAAATATATTTAAACAACACAGATGGGAAAAATAGTACTGCAATACAGAGGAAGATAAAAGAAAAGTAGATATGGCTTTCTTGTTCTTTCCTCAGCAGTACAGAAAATTTTGAAGTAGTTCTACAGCAGGTCTTTTTCTACTATAAGATCAAAAATTTGAAATAACTGTATATAAACAAATACATTTCACTAGCAGCAACTGAACTTCACTATTCTTCCAATTTAATTATTTTTATTCTAGTTCCAGAAGAAGGTGCTTCTTTTCAAGGTTTTTGTTTTTGTGGTTTTTTTGTTTTATAGAATATGGAAGATGGAAAACAGGCATCTACAGATAATGAATCTGCAGTAAGGAGGAAGTTAAATATTTGAGATTTTTCTAACTTACTTTTTTTAAAATTTTTTTTAAAATACCTGAAGGGAGAGAGAAGGGAGCCTGAAGGGAGGCTGACAGAAAAATGAAAAGGAATCATCACTGCTATTGCATTACATTGAGCAATGTCAGTGTATGAGTCAAGATGCCTATAATCCACTTAGTAGCCTCGTGCTGGTTTTGGCTGGAGTAAAGGCAATTTTCTTCCCAATGATTGGCATGGGGCTGTGTTCAGATTTGTGCTGAACACAAGATTGATAATACAGAGATGTTTTTGTCATTGCTGAGCAAGACTCACACAGAGCTTTTCGGCTTCTTGTACTGCCATGGTTGTGAGGGGACTGGGAGTGCCTGGAAGGTTGGGAGGAGACACAGCCAGGACAGGTGACCCCAGCTGAGCAAAGGGATATTCCAGACAAGGTGACACCACACTCAGTATACAAAGCAGGCGCAAAAAGGAGTAAGGGGGGGGGGACATTTGGAGTGACTTATCTTCCTCAGTAACCATTAATTACACTGTTATCCTGAGATGGCTGATTTTCTTCTATATATGGCTGTCACTTTCCCTATTGAACAGTCTTTATCCCACCCTTCAAGTTTTCCAGCTTTTACCCTTTCAACCCTTACCCCACTCCTGCTGGTAGGGGAAGAAGTAAGCACTGCATGGGACTTGGTGGCTGGCTGGGGTTAAACCACAAGCCTCTATAAATTCACACTTGATAACATGCAGAATATATGATCTAGCATCAGTGATTTTATCATTAAGTAATGCCTATTTTATCTGATATATCTATTACACCTAAAGAGCCAAGAAGCTAGATGCTGAAGTCAGAAGTGATCTCAGGACATGTTTGCCAACCGAAGAAAAAAACCAAAACCAATTTTACCGAACAGCAGGTAAAATTTATTTCCTTCCCTCACCCATCTATAAAGAAGACCCACATTTGCACTTTACACATTTGAACAGGACACAGCACCACACTGAGTCTGTCTTTGGTTTCCACAGTGCTACTCTAAAAGATTATCAATTTCTTCTCTTGCAGCTCATGCAGTTTATTTCCACTTAATTGCCCATTTACATTTAGGTAGTTGTAGTCCTCCCTCACGTTATGCCACACCTTGGTACTACAGAATGATTTCCTTCGTGCGCTCTACGCCACGATAATACAGCTACAGGTATTCAAGAACACTTGAGAAGGAACACAATCCCTTTCACCTAAAAAGAGGACAGTCTGCTAGTTGATGTATTTTAATCTCCAGTTCCTTTGTTTTGATAAACAGAGGTAATGTAACTTTGTACTGGCATTTCCATTACAACCCCTTTTAAAGAGTACCAGCCATTCTGTAAACATGTACCACAAACCAGATTACTGAATGTTTGCATGGTAAGTATATGGATGTTGGTAAGCAGTCTGAAACTAAGTTTAGATATAAACTTCTTGCTGTTTTAGACCTTTGAGGACAATGCAAATGAACTTTTTCAAGATGCAAAAATCTTTGGAACATTTCAAGGCAAAAAAAGCATTCAACATAACAGCTTTTCCAGCATAACAGATTAATAAATTTTAGCAAGGAATGGCTAATACACAAATGCTTGAAAGCCAGTTTCCATCTTTACCCATCACCCCATTCTTCCTTCTTATCCAAAAGAGTGGCAAGGTGGGAAACTAAAGAAAGTGCATCTCTACATTCCTACAGTTCTTCATGGTAAAGTCCAGGAACAACAGCAGAAAGATTTTCATAGCAGTAGGCCCCCCAGGTGAAAACTTAGATAATCTTTAGATTGGAGAGCCACCAGTATATAACTGAGAGATCTCCATTTTCCCTAGGGTAGAACAAGATGAGTGTTTGCCCCTACTCTGTCACTCCCCCAGAAGCACACTGGCTGTGATAAGGTGACTCCCTCTCATGGCCAACTAAACAATACCTTAATCAATCCAGTGGTAAAATTCAACGCAGTCTTTTTGGGTCATGAGATAGTAAATCATACTAAAAGACCTGATGTCTTATGTGCTTCAATAACTTATAAATGTATTACTACAAGATAGTTTGATGACTACCCTTCATTCTAAAGGTACAAGTTTAGAGATACAGTCATAATTTGTAAACAATAGGTAATAAGAGACAGTGCCAAGCTGCCACTCAGAAGGCAGGTCAGGATGTGTAACTAGCTGAAGTCCTCTTTCCTTTATAGATGCAACTGTACATCGCTGCAAGGTGCTTGGGTGCCACATGCCTATTTCTTTACTTCAACAGTCTGCTGACCAGCTGCTTCAATATCATTAAAGCAAATCTAATATACAACAACTAACTTGTTACTTATAGAACAAGCATGTTTTTCACTGGTTTTCCAGTATATTGAAACTATTTTGGTAGGCTGGTATGGTTAGGCATTTAAGGACTCTAACTTTGATTTGGATCAGCCAACTTTCTTTTACTGAGGAGAAGATGTGAACAACCAAAGGACATGGAAGAATCAGGCTTACGGACTGTACTGAACTGTCTTGTTACACAGAAGCAACAGATTAGCAGAAATCAGTTAACCGATTAATTACTCCAGAGGTGTAATTAATGAGTTTAATTAATTAAACTAATTTAATTTGTCTAATTAATTAAACTAATTAACTACACCTCTTTGAGAATACCTATCATCTGTTTCAGAGGATAGAGTTAGTCACATTTGTAAACACTGTGCCTGTTGCAAAAGTCTAAAATCTAATATGCCCTGCAGGAGACTGTGCCTTCCTAACTCCTCCCTGCTCTCAGAGGAAGGTCCTGGTGTGGAATGGACAAGGATCTCTTCAGAAGCACTATCTTACTATTGTACAGGATCTGCTCAGATCACACAGACCTTTTAGTAGACATTCCGTTGGCAAAAAGTTTCTATAAAGCTTGTTAAAACACTCAATTTGATAATCTTCTCTTCTTGTGACAGGGTTAAATGGCTTCTTCCAGAACTGAAAAACAGTTTAATATGCCTGCAAAACCTTGTGATCATAGCAACAAATCATAGTAAGCTTCCTATTTCAGCAAATATTACCACTTCTTTACCATACAAGAGATTTGTTTTAATCTAAGACAAAACAAAAATCAGAATCTCATCAGTAATCCAACAGAAATGCTATGGAGCAAGCTACATAAGGAGGCATGTGTTCCACTGGCAATCTTCTAGGTTCCTCCACCCAGTCACCAGTCTCCCACCCCAATTTAGGTCGAAGGTTCCACCCTTTTTCTTTGTCCCACCTTCTAAAATCAGGGAACCACATGCTCAACTTTTTCAACTGAATTAAACTAGCTCAGCAACAGTTCTTGTGAATGCTACTTTCAGCTTGAAGAAGAGAAGATAAAGGATGAATGAGATCTTCACCTTTCATCAATGACGAACTCATGTTAATCAACAGAGTCAACCTCTTTTCACCTTCAGGTTCACAACAGACTCTGGCTCCAGTCCTCTGGACTTTTTCCCGTGCTAATACATATCTGGGTCAGACACAAATCCAGAGCAGCCCATTTTCCAGCTCTGGCTCAGAAATTGCTTACCCAGCATGTCTTTTCAATCCGAGATTATGAAAATGTCACAAAACCAGATGATTTCATAAGCTACCTGTCATCCCCCACTTAATCATTTCAAGAACAACCTAGGAAGCTTTGGTATGTTACGATGGACCAGTGTCAATGCTTATGGATGCTGATTCTTGGTTCTTAATCAGGGATAGACTAAGCAAGGTTTTTTTTACTGAAATAAGAAAATACACAGATAGAAATATCAAGTGCATTTTCATAGCATAGAAAAAGTCTCCATTTTGATCTGAAAAAACACAGAGTTACAGTTCACCGAGTAGCAAAAAAAAAAGAAAAAAAATCCCAAACAGATAAGAATCACAATTTATTTCTAAAACTACTCTTTTGATTATTTTATAATCATTACATAGGTTTAATTTAGATTTCTGTTTTGTATAAGACAAGAGTGGCAAAAGCAGACATGAACAGCCAGAGGAAGGAACAGGACCACTGTTTTTTGTCAAAAATACTAGACTCTACTAACTCTCAGATCAGAGATTTACTTTATCACACAAATAAATATGGATAATAATTTTACTATAGCCAAGTAGTTTTGCAGAAAATTGAACTATTCCAAGTTTAATTTTTGGCAGTTTTAGAGTTCAGTGTTTCTATGATATTGCCTAGATCAAATATTTACAGTTTAAACACCAGAACACACTACATGCATTAAATTAGCCATTTAAATACAGAACTCTCTCAATACGTATTTTGCAAAAATGGCAAAAAGTGGAATTCTGGAAGATAAAAGACAGTCTGTCACTGACTTCAAAAGATTAAGTTTTGTCTCATTTCTTATGGAAAATCATTCAAAGTCTGCATTTTAAAAACCTTATGTAGTAAAAGAGAAAACATAAAGATGATTCTGACCATAAGCAAGCCATAATATACCAACAAACATTTCCTAACTGATTAAAAATAGGAAAAGATACATTACAACTGTTCATGAAAAGTCGTTATATCCAAAACTTTCATAGTTCGACAATTAGAGGTTGTTGGCACCATACCAAACCTTTTTTAACGTTTCTGCAGGACCAGTCCATCTGATGCTTTAGTTGTTTCAATATTGTGATGACTACACTAACCAGCACTGTAGCTAACACAGAGACAAAAGCCATCACCTCTAAAGTATAAGTATATAAGGTCTGATAGCTAAGCATCAACTCTAACACTTTTCAGGCATATTTAAACAGGTGGTTTTTTTCTTTGCGGTCTCCTGGTACTCTTGCTCTGCCTGAACCTTTCACAATTCTCATACAGCAATGAAGCTCTACAGTGCATGAAGGAAGCTTATCTGTTTTTTAGTTTCCTTCAACACAAAATGAAGCCTTGTTGATAGGAGAACAAGGAAAGCTGCTAGGTAAAAAAAAAAAGAAAAAAAAATCAGGTTAACACTGAACTTCATGTGCCTGGTTGGCCTTGTGCTTGTCTGAAAAAGTAGCAGCAAGCACCACTTGGAGCGAGAGTGCAAGACCATCAAGTAGACAACACCTACTATCTTTTATTGCAAGGTCTTTTAAAATTGCCTAAGGTTTTGGAGGTGTTATGTCCTCCCCACCCCCGCATAATTGCTACTGTTAGTAACTGTTTTTCCTTACAAATTAAATCATTTCTGATGTCTGGTCATGGGAGCAAGCGTCCCTTTAGTACCCTGTTATCTGGATGCATCTGCTCCAGATAACAGCCACCAGTCTGGAAGACAAAGATCTTGACATTCTGAGTGCCTGGGAACTTTATTTCTCCCTTCCTCAACTCCTAATAAGTAGGTCTGCTTTACAGGAGAAAAAGCAGATGCAGCCAGCAGTCTCCTCCAAGTATCAATTTATTGTACTGAAGACGCTGAATTAAGACATGACTTCTAATTTCTCTCTTATGCACTGTACATGCATACATCTCCATGACCAACCTTTATACGAATCAGATATGAACTATACTCCTGGATTAACTCCTCCCCTGATTCAGGCAGAACCTTCACCTGACTGCTATCAGTCTTAGGGCAGCATATTATAATCCAGAGAGCAAAACTTGCTATCAAAGAGCTTAATTTGTTTATCTGAATTTCTTCATTACATTGTATATCTTCCTGTTACAACTGCTAAACTGGGGTACTCTTGACCATAATAATGGTCATCATTAATCAGTAATCACTGATATATACATAGGGTTTGTGTGGCCAGGTTCTGCTAATGGAGGGGATGCCTGCAGGAAGCTTCTCTTCCCTGAGAAGCTGTGAGAAGCTCCCCCGTGTCTGACAGAGGCAGGACCAGACAGCTCCAGCACAGACCCATCAGTGGACAAGGCCAAGACCACCAGCAACACTGATGGCACCTCTGATATAACACACTTTACAGAATTCACAGAATGACTAGGTTGGAAGAGACCTTAAAGATCATCAAGTCCAACCCATTCCCTAACACCTCAACTAAACCACAGCACTGAATGCCACATCCAGGCATTCATCCACATCTTTTTAAACACATCCAGGGATGGTGACTGCACTGCTTGCTGAAGTCCAGGTACACAACATCCACAGCCTTTCCTGCATCCACCAGGTGGGTCACTCGGTCATAAAAGGAGACCAGGTTGGTCAAACACAACCCACCCCTCCTAAACCTGTGCTGGCGGGTCTGATACCCTGGCCATCCTGTAAGTGCTGTGTGATGACACTCAGTATAAACTGTTCCATAACCTTGCTGGGTACTGAGGTCAGGCCAACCAGCCTATAATTAACAGGATCCTCCTTCCCACTCATTTTATGAATGGCAGTCACATTGGCCAGCTTCCAGTCCTCTGGAACCTCACCAGTGATCCAGGACTGTTGGTAAATGATGGACAGCAGCTTCACAAGCTCATATGCCAGCTCCCTCATCACCCTGGGATGGATCCCATCTGGTCCCATGGATTTATGAACATCCAAGCTGCTCAGCAGTTCTCTGACTGCCTTCTCTTGGATAATGGGGGGACCATTCTGCTCCCATCTATAAAATAGTTACTGTGCAGATGAAATTGCAACCAGAGAAGAATGAGAATATGTGAGAAGTAAAACTCTGCAGACACCAAAGTGAAGAACAAGGGTAAGAAGGTGTTCCAGGTGCCAAAACAGAGATTTCCCTGTAGCCCAAAATTATTCAGATATGAGTCTTTTGAGGGTCTGCTTGTGTTCATGTGGGAACATCCCATTCCTCAAAATTCACTTTTATGGTCCCAGATCTTCTGATGAATCTTCTTTTCTTGAGAGTATCTCAAATATGTGGTCAGGTCATGATGCACTTCTCTTATCATTCTTTACTCCAGTACTCTGTGTTCTCAAAACTAAGACATCAACTAGTACATATTAATCACTAATATAAATTAACAATGAAGCATTAGGTGTCACAAGACTTATTAGTCACAACAGGGAGTTAGCACAAGGCCACACTGACCTCTGGTATTTGTACTGTGTGGTACAAAACTAAGCACTAACCACAAATACAGGGGTCATTCACCACTGTGTGAGAGTTAAAAGAATTTTCCAACATCTTCCCCCACTGCTGCACAGACTTCTACTTAAAGAAATACCACTTGTTCAGTAACATCTGTAGTGGATGTTCTGTTCAGTGGACATCCTGCTGCATATTGCTATGTATCTTTCCATTCCATCTTTCTGTTAGTAGTTGTCTTCATTAACTTTTCTTCATCCTGGAGATTGATATCCCTCTTACAGACACAAAATATCAATCAGTACACGCGCTTAATCATTCCAAAGTTAGTGATATTTTCAGTTCCTACAGCACTGACCAATGTCTGCAGAAGTCTGCCAGAATCCACCCTTTCTTTGACTTCTTCTAAGGATTTCATACTGACTGCAAGTCCTGCTGATGGTGTCTCCAGTACATCTAGTTGAAAGAGGCTAGTCAAATCACTCCTTCACTTCAAGAAGGACGAAATAACATTGTTTTTTGTACACAGATGGCCATAAACAAGGGACATTTAGAATTTAAGATATCACCTCCCTATTTCATCTTTTCTACTCCCTCAACCTGTCACATTCATTTCTCGATGTTCTTCCCTTCTGTGCAACCCCTGTGCCCAGAGCCTGTGTAGGAAACTGATTCTTCCCTCTCCTCAAAGCAAAGTTCTTGTATTGGCAAACCTGACATTAAAACTATAAAGCCCCTGGTGACAGAAACTTTGTTATTTTAAAGATTTATAAAGAGCACAATAAACTTACTGCACAAAGCAGAAGCCAGACCTAATTCTTTACCACCTTCTCTATTCTTCAGGAGAATCATAAAAGGTTACAGTGGCTCATAGGTAGCATGCCAACATTACTCAGCTATTTTCAATCTCATGGTTTCTCAACTGTAATTTTTGTTAAGCTATTTGTAATTTTAACTTTTTAAAAATTACATCACTAGTGGGTAGCCCTACCACTTTAATTTAAATGCTTAATTTTATTTGCAGTCTTATTTTACAGTAGCAAACAATTCCTAAAAAGAGATACACCAAATTAGGTACCAGCAAAAATGGACACTGCACATTTTCACATCAGAATCACAAGTAACAAAGCATATATACAGAACAGTAATTATAATATTGTTTACCCAAATTCATGTAAATAATGTGCTGAAATTAATGATATACACACATATTAGAAAAAAAGTTCCCTGTACATGCTACTGACTACTTGCACTCTCTTCTGTAAAATCTGTTCTTTCATTTCCCAACATGATTTCAAACCCTAAAACTTTAAACGTAGGTGATTTGTTCTTTTTATGCATATTAATGGTGCATTTTTTTTCCTCCTTTAGAACGAGAAAAGTAAGTTGAATTCTCCTTGTATTTCAGAATAATGAAACTAAAAGGCAAGGAATTTAGTCACAAAGCAGACACGATGCTATACCAACAGTCCTGATTGATGTAATGAACATGTTTGCAACACACTCAGCCTTAGTGCTCTCAGCTCTACTGGTGTTTGCTGTTCAAATCATCATTATCAAAATACTGCTAAGATTTTTCTACCTATTGAAAACCTCTATCTCTATAGCACTACACCACCTTTTTCTCTCCATACACCACAGAAGAGAGTTACTAATACATGGAAATTTTTAAATTTTTTTTTTTACTGCCTGATTTTTTGGCAACCCAAGAAACCTAAAAAAAAGATACCCACTCAAACCATTACCTCTTCACACACCTCTACTGAAAGAATCAAAACAGCTTTTCAAGCCAAATGCACAATAATTAATTTACAAATCTACAGCATACGAATGTTAATAGTAGCATTCAGAATTCAAAAAGATCAGCATCTCAGTTTAATACCAATATACACACTAAAGATCAAACCCGGCTATAGCAATGGCCAGATAATATGCAACTCATTACCTGTCCACATGACTACCTATTGCTATTCCTGGTTTTTAAGTCAAAGAGATTAATACCATGCCTCTTGACAGTTTGCTTCTGGGAACTAAAAGAAAAACATATGGAACAGATTATCATGAGTGCTGTCATGTGGCACATCCAGGAGAAGGGGATCAGGTCCAGCTAGCATGAGTTTAGGAAAGGCAGATCCAGCCTGATCTCCTTTTATGACCAGGTGAGATGCTTAGTGGATGGGAGAAAGGCTGTGGATGTCACCTACTCAGACTTCAGTAAAGCGTTCAACACGGTGTCCCATGGCAATCTTCTGGAAATGCTGGCACCATCGCTTGGACAGATGCACTTATCTCCCTAAAAACTGTCTGGATAGCTGAGCCCAGGGAGTGGTGGTGAATGGAGTTACATCCAGCTGGTGGCTGGTCACCAGTGGAGCTCCCCAGGGCTCCGTACTGTGGCCAGCCCTGTTGAATCTCCTTACTGATGATCTCAATGAGGGGATTGAATACACTGTCAGTGAGTTAGCAGGCGACACCAAGCTGGGTGGGAAGATTATTTCTTGGAGGGATCTGGACAGGCTGGATCATGGGCTGAGGCCAATGGTGTGAGGTTCAGCAAGGCCCAGTGCTGGGTCCTGCCCTTGGGTCACAACAACCCCAGGCAGTGCCACAGGCTGGGGCAGAGTGGCTGGAAAGGACCTGGGGGTGCTGGTGACAGCAGCTGAACATGAGCCAGGGAGTGCCCAGGTGGCCAAGAAGGCCAATGGCATCCTGGCCTGGATCAGCAATGGTGTGGCCAGCAGGGCCAGGGCAGGGATTGTCCCCTGTGCTGGGCACTGGTGAGGCCACAGCTCCAGTGCTGTGTCCAGGGCTGGGCCCTCACTGCAGGAAAGACACTGAGGAGCTGGAGAGAGTGCAGAGAAGGGCAGTGGGGCTGGGGCACAAGTCCTGTGAGGAGAGGAGCAGCTAAAAGAGCCAGGGGTATTTTAGCCTGGAGAAACAGAGGCTCAGGGGAGACCTTATTGCTCTATGACTGCCTAACAGAAGTGTGTAGCCAGTGCAGTGACACAACTAGAGGAAACAGCCTCAAGTTGCACCAGGGGAGGTTCAGGCTGGACATCTGGACATCAGGCTGGACAGTATTTCTCCACGGAAAGGGCTATTAAACATGGAATGGCCTGCCCAGGAAAGAGGTGGTGTCATCATCCCAGAAACCCTTCACAAAACCACTGGACATGGCACTTAGTACTATGGTTTAGTTGACATGATGGTGTTTGGTCATAGGTTATACTAAATGAACTTGGAAGTCTTTCTCATACATTTATGATTCTATATCACTGCAAACAAAGATGGGTTTTTCAAATATTAATGCTTTTATAATCTGCAATGAGCTCTTCAAATTGTAATTGCTTTGCTACATAAGGTATCACCCAGACTGAAAAGTTATTTTGTCGTTCCAGAATTACTGTCCTAGAAAACAGCAGTCTGCAGTGCAAGTTTTACTTCTGTAGAAACATACATACACACAACTATTTTAGAACTATGTTTCTGTATTCTAAAATCTCTACATAAAAAAAATACTCAAGAGAGCTGTCAATACTTGCTGTGCTCTTTTTGAAACAACATTGCCATCACCTGGACAAACCTCTAACTACAGGCATTGCAGTGGTGTGAGTGTCTGTACGCGGAAAAAAACCCTAAACTTTCACTTTCTCCATAGAATTATTTCCATAACCAAGATAATTAAATCGTCTAAAATTTGGTTTTCTATTAATGAATGAATATTCAAATTCTGTGTTTCATTAGTATCTTAACATTAGACATGTAAAACTAAAACTTACTAGCTTTCCACCAACATTTGAAAAACTAACTTGAGAAGCTACTTTTTATGTTGAGTAATGTGATGTACAATTATCTACAGTTCTCAATAATCAGCTTACAAATGCTTCATACAGTCACAACCAGTTTCTGTCTCTTCCTCAGACTTCCTTCCTGTTAGTGAAGAAGCTAACATTCAGACTCAGAAGACAACCATAGCTTTTATCTCTGACTCTATGCTTTGGATATTTGTTACTTTTTCCACTCTCTGCCATACATCATAAAGCATTACAGGAAAGTTTCAGTCTAGCCTTCAATAAAAAGCTGTGTTTTATAAAAGATTTTGAAAGAAAGTAGAAATTATCTAAACTTCTGATGCACGGGAAGGTGACAGGCCACTACTTAAAACAGGAAACAAGGAGGAACTAACACTATAATGGAGGATTCCTTTAATCTCAACAGAACCTTAAGCCTTTCTAACTTTCACTAAAAAGTGTACATACTTCTACTGAAGACTGAACTCAATCAGATACAGGACAATTTATACAGATATAATGCAACTGAATACTTAGTACTTTTCCTTATAAAGATTCTTATTTATTTATACATTTTTGGTTTGTTGAGAATTTACTGCACAAGATACAGGCTTATGCAGATGTGAGCAGGCTTTTCACGTGAAGAAAATGTTTCCCACAGAAGCCAGTGCTTGAAGTCAATTGTTAGCAACAAAATTTACCACTCAAACTTGGTAATGCCACGTGTATTTCTCAAAGGTATTTAATAAGAGTACTGAGAAACTTTAGCTCATACCATCAGAAGCTTAGGCCACATATGGCCCCTAATGCAGAGCTTGTGCAACATATAAAAACCTATGTAAAACAGAATGCTTCCTGCTTTTTCCAGCAATTCCTGGTAAACTGACAGTTCAAATCAAATCAAAGCTGAATCTGCTGCTCCCATAAAGAGAACTTTAAAACTTAAGCCATGCTTTTAACATTCCCACATCATCTTTGAAATAAACTGACTTCTTGCTCATAACCTACTGTTCTTATATAAATTTGCATATGGTGGTACTTTACAGTGCTCATTTTAATTCTTAATCATTACAATACATAAGAAGGTAAATGAAGATATTGAAAACGTGTAAACATAACCTGCTCATTAATCAGCCTTTTGACAAAAAAATTATATACCAGATCTTGAGCATTTAGGGCCCCTGTGTTTAAAACTAAAATGGTTATTAAGAGTCTTTATAAATTATTTTCAATAGAAAATGGAATCAGCTATTTCCAGCAAGACATATTTGGTTGTAATAAACACATAAACTGTATGAGGAATTTGTTTTTCAATTAAAAATATATGAACATTGTAAGTACCACTCCATGTTCTACTGCAAGAACAACTAATCCAGTACCAAAGTTATGGCAATGCCCTTTCAGTATGTTATATAATAAGAAAAATAAACTACTTACATTGATAAGTCTAGTCTGTTTAGTGAAATATTTGTCCAAGATACTGAAATGAGTCATCAATCACTACTACTCAGTCGTCTATTCCCATCTTTTATCACAACCAACTGAAGAGTCTTCTCAGAGTTAATGAGTTACGCTGGATGTTCCCCTCATGACAAGCTTGGTATAGTTGCATTTTATCACTGTCACCACTTTAGGATGATCTTGTAAAAACCCACCACTTACAGAATGTCACTAAATACAGAACCATCTTTACATTCAAATAAGCCCATCTTACTATGCTGTTGAATGTGTAACCTGACTTTCAAGATGATAGGTTTTTCGCCACTTGAAAATAGAAGTTCTTTATAAGAAGTAAACATGTAGTCTCAAGTTTCATGCTTTCAGGAAATTAACTATTCTAATTTTGAATTTTTAGGATCTTTTCCCTCTATATTGGCACCCAAATTTTTCTGAACTCTTTTTCTATTTCTAGCCATTATTTTCTTTACTGAATCTAACGACTTCTAATTCTTACAGTCCAGGGACTTTGAACACCCACTTTCTCTCTTTCAACAGAAATAAGACAACCAGACTGAAAGAGCATTATTTTATGTCCTTCTTCCCCTCCACTTCTGAAGGCCAATACTTTCTATATTCACCGCAGAGAATTACAATACTCTTGCAAACTCATATATTTTTGCTATTACTCATTAAAACATTCTGAATGAAGGCAAAACACATGTTAAATCAGCACTTGCACATCATTGACACTTCTTTGATCTCCACAATTATTCCCTTCATCCCAACAAAACCTATTCAAGTTGCTGGCTCTTCTAAGAACCTAATTACTCAGAGACAGGCAAAATCAGGAAGGGAAATTAACTTTCCTATGATGACAGAGGTAAAGGCGGTCTCAGGGTAAAGTCATTACACCTTGAGTTTGACCTGGACATCCAAGACCTTAGGATACTGTTGAGACTGTAATGACTTGAATCAAAGCAAGTGTAGTTTTGTTAATCCTGTGTTGCCTTTATTTACCACGTGCTGACATGGATTTCAAAGTAGTTTTTGAGTGCATAATTTGCTTTTTTTTAAGAAGAAATCCTCATTTATAAAACATTTCAAAAAATAACAGCATATTAGGTGCTGTGGCAATGTGAAAGCCATACCTGCAGTATATACCTAAAAATTTTGTACCCCTTTAACATCTCCATGTATTGCAGATATTCAGTCCTGGAAAACAGACTAAATTTAAGAAGTGAACTCTCTTAATTAGAGATGATGAAGGTGTAAGGAAACTCAACATCAACCACTTGCATACATTGACCTGCTTCTACTGTTCCCTATTACACACAAGGCCTCAGGTTCCAAAGTGTTTTGGACCCTGAGTTCAGTGAAAAAAAAGAGCACAATTCACAAAAAACAGAAAGAAAACACTAATTCTTTGCATCACATGGTCCACTGTTTCTGTTCCAAACCCCTGCCAAACACTAGGGCAGGCCAAAAGAAAGATGTCAGATGGTTTTTGATTGAAGCAGAAAGTGGCACAGACACTACCTACACTATTTACTCTCACCTCCAGCTTAAGGTGGGATGTTGGTCTGAAACAAAGCCCAGCCTGTCCTGATAGACCTACCCTAAGTGAAGAGAGAGAAAGCAAGTGTGCCTGTTTTGCACACTCTGCAATATATTGGATCAAAATCCAGTAGGGTACAAAGGGATCAAGCACATCAGGCCCAGCACTGTGACAGACCTACTCAGTCCTCCCTAAATCCATTGCGCAGGCAGCAAAGCACGGTGCAGCCACACTGCAGTGACCTTGCAGTGAAACATGCACACAACATCTCACTGGTCTCATCTACAACTAGTTTTCTTTCTAGTGTTGTCCCAATCCTGCACTGGTCTCCACGTGGTTAGGACAATGGGTGAGCTATGCAGCAGATTTTCCTAATGTACTACAAATAATGCTCTCCAACACTTGAAAAGAGAGCATTGCTTTCTCAGCACTTTTTAATTCTTAGTTTCTTTTAAAAACAAACGCTCAGAAATTTTTGGTGCACGTTTTAATTTCCATAGACCTTCCTCAATCTCTGTTACCTTCGCAATCCATATCTTTAAACTTCTTAATAAAGTTATTAAAGCCCACAAATGCCAAGCGTGACCCTGTTTGTACAGCACAGGATGCTGCTCAAAAATGTTGAGTGACAGTTAGTTACCACCACCCATGGCAGTGGTTACAACCATCTGTAATCACTTCACTACTGTCAGAATTATTTTTCTCCTCAGCCACAAGCCTGAGGGAGAGTTGGCATACTCTTCTGCTCTGGAACTGATGAAACCTCATATATTGGCACCACAAGGATAACCATTCACAGAAGTAAAGGCAAAAATTACAGTGGAAAAGAGTAATCACTTTGTGGGGAAACAGGATCTCCTACACCCAAGTAACCCCAAACAGCAAAGGTCAGGGAGCCCTGTATCTTAAATCAATAGTGAACATTCACAAGGAAGTCCATTTTGTAAGTAAAGTGGATGACAGTCTGTCAACTGGAAATGGAGGAAGAAAATGGGGATCCAAATTGAGGGGTCACAGAAATGAAATTTGTAGCAGCACAATACTTTGATACACGCTGTACTACAGAAAAAGCAACATTTGAACACTTCATTTAAAAAAAATCACATCCATTTCTTCTTTGTTAGCAGAAGGCATGCTTATTTCTTTCAGAGTTCTGTCATTCTCCTGATGCTGAGTGATTAAGGTTTTTTTAGATCAAGCTAAAGCACAGTGACAAATATACACAAAAAAATCAGAATTTTCACAAGTAATATTTTCACAAAAATCACAGCAGTAGTACTTCCCATATGAATTCTCTTATTCTCTACTTACATACAGAATAAGGGCATCCAAGCTCCTGGAACACGGGCAGAAACCTAGAAAATTATTTTCTACAGAAGTGGGATAAATGTACACATAAGAATTAATTTCACAGAATTAAACAACCAGTTAGGTTGGAAAAGACATCTGAGACCATCAAGTACAACCTATGACCAAACACCACCATGTCAACTAAACCATGGCAGTAAGTGCCACGTCCAGTTGTTCTGTGAACAGTTTCAGGGATGAAACCACCTCTTCCCTGTGCAGGCTGTTCCAATGTTTAACAGCCGTGGAGAAATTCATCCTGATGTCCAGCCTGAACCTCCCTTGGTGCAACTTGAGGCTGTTTCCTCTAGTCATGCCACTAAGTTGCCTAAGACAAGAGGCCGACCCTGGCTACACCTTTCTGTCAGGCAGTCCAAGAGCGATAAGGTCACCCCTGAGCCTCCTTTTCTCCAGGATAAACACCCCCAGCTCCCTCAGCTGCTCCTCACAGGACTTGTGCTCCAGACCCTGCCCCAGCTCCACTGCCCTTCTCTACACTCTAGCTTTTAAAAGCTTATTCAGAAGGGCTCCGAATTACCAAGAGGTGCAAATAATTGCTGCCTACCTACCTAGTCCAGGCTGCGCTCTGAAACCTCCAGTAAGCGGCTTTACGGTTTTTCTGGCTCTAGAGCACCAGAAACCCGCACGTGTTTCCCGATGCGCAGCACTTGCCGCCACTGCTCAGCCGCTATAATTTTTCATTAGCCGCCGTGCGGACAGCGGCGGGCGGGTGAGGGGCCACGCAGGGGCGCAGCGCACGGCTGCCCCCAGGCCCGCCTGCCGCCGCCGCCCCGGAGCGTACCTGCGCGGTTCTCGTACTTGGGCACCCGGTAATACTTGTTGCCAAACTGGTCGGTGCCCACCAGCTCCTTAGCAGGCCCCACGAACCGCAACCGCAGCGCGCGGAGAGCCTGCCAGGCGCGGCTCATGCCGAGATCCCGACGGGAAGACCGCGGCACCGCCGCCCACGGACACCGCCACACGGGGACACGGAGCGCGCACCGCGTACCGACCCCGCCGCCCTGCGCCGCCCAATCCCGCCTATGGGCGCCGGGCGCGCCAGCAACGCCGCTGGCCATTGGCGCGGACCGGCCCGCCCAGAGCCAATCCCGGCCGCGCCCGCCACAAGATGGCGGCGCGGCGCAGATCAGGCCGGGCGCTCCCGCCATGTTGGGGCTCATGGCTGCTCGCCAGGCCGGGCTGGACGATCCCGCGCGGCTGCGCCGGGCTGAGCGCACCCGGAGGTACCGGGGCCGGGGCGGGTGTCCCTGCGCCGGGAGGCCCCGGAGCGGCAGCTCCTGGCTCCGCCCTGCCGCGGGGCCTCGCTCGGCTCGGCCCGGCCCGCACTGTAGCGGCCCGGGGCGGGGTGAGGGGCTGCGCTGCCGCAGCCGTCCTGTGCGCGGGGCCGGGGCGGGGGAGCGGCAGCCGTGGGTCGGCAGCCGTGGGTCGGCAGCCGTGGTGTTTGTGTGCGGTGTGCTCAGCCCGGGCGCGGTGCGCACAGCGCAGGAAGCTCCCTGCAGCTCGCGGTTACCGCCCGTGCTGTCGGCGCGGCTCCTCCCGGGGCTCGGACTGCGTGCGGCTGTGCTCCGCTTGGGAGCAAACAGGTGTTTGTCCCGCATCTGCTCGTCCTTCCTTTTCCCAACCCGGCCTTTTGGCAGGTTGAAGAAGAATCAGATGCAGGGAGTTTCTTAGCGGTTTTATTGGGAAGGGGTGGCAGCATAGACGGATTTGTTACTGTTCCTGCTAAAGACTATAATGTCATATTTGTTCAATACTAGAGAATGTACTTTGCAGATGTATTTCAAGATAAATCAAATAAAGCCTACCTTAGTTCAGTTATTCGTACAACTTCTGGATCTATATTGGTGACTTATGACTTTATGACGGTGTGTCATTACAAAACAAAAAATTAAAATTGAAATTAATTTTGGTAGCTCTGGAAGCTTGTTTCTGGGTGCATTTTGACAACACAGTTATGCCCTTCTGTGCCCTCAGCCCTCATGTAGCATTCAGTGTTAAGAACAGTGGACACACTGGACAGACTTAACCTTACTTGGACAATTGTCTTCATAGCATTTCCCTTCCTAAACTTTTTAATTTTGATTTTTTTTTTAAGAAATTGGTAGTTTTAAGTGGATTTTATTTATAGCTGCATTTTGAAGTCGTGTATTTTAGCACATTTCCACGGGGGCATTTGTTGCTTCCTGAAATTCCATCTGGAGCTCAAAGGTTTTCAATTGGGTATCTTGTGTATATCAGAATTCTTATTCTAGGCGAATTCTTGCAAAATTATATTTCACATAGTTTAAGAGAGCTTAAATGATTTGCTGCTTTTATAGCATGTCTACAGACATGATGTTGGGGCCTGCCTGTAGCAGCCTAAGGTTCTCACATCAGGATTTTTTGTCCCTTGAGCTGAAGCTGAGACAGGGCACTCTGCCTTGCAGCTTTTCAGTTACCTGCTTAGTTATGTTTTTGTTGTGGTGGTGTTGTGCTTTGTACTAAATGGTGCTGTAGGAGGCTCTGATCGTGTTTCAAGGCTAAACTTGAAACATGATCAGAATACTACTATCAGGCAGTAGGATTTAATGAAGTAGGATATCTCTTTTTTGACTATTCAATGTTAACATATTCAAAAATACAAGCTAAAAATTGCAGGTTAGAAAATTTTATCGTGGAAGCTTCATCATTGGAGGTCGCTTAGTTTTTTAGTATTGCAGAAAATGTAGCATACAAACTTTGTTTCATTAAAGGAAATACTGTAAACTTGGTAAACTAAGTTACTTTGTCCACTAGGTGTCCGTAATTCCAAGCAGGATGAAGCCTGAAAGGGTGCTACATGATGAAGCTTCAAAGTAGCCAGTATTTGTGGTGATTACAAGCTTCTTAATGTTTCTTTTTCTTAGTGTTTTCAAATTCCATTTCAGGTTTTATTTAATACGTTGACCCAAAATGCAGTTTTGCTTTTTCTTTGAGCCCGTTTTATGTATTTATTTCTCTCTTACCTTCCAAACAACAAAGTATTTTTTCCTGCCAATATCACATGACTTATTTCTATCTCTGTATTATGTAGTTTTGTTAAAAAATAATGGCAAGGATGACTTAAATGCATTGAAGGAGCATGAAACTAGGTTTCAACTGTTCAGAGCTACATAATAACATTTCATGATTCTGTTCTTGTTTTTCATCTCTCTTTTTCCTTTTTTTGTGCGTAGGGTTTTAAGTTTGGAATTAAATAAAGATAGAGATGTGGAAAGAATACACGGAAGCGGTATCAACAGCCTTGATATTGAGCCTGTTGAGGGAAGATAGTAAGTATATACTTCAGCTGGTCCAAATGTGCATAAGTAATTCACTATGTTTTGGTACTATGGATTTGTTGTCTTGTTGAACACGCTCATTGTATTGAGCATATTGAGATTATGAATGTTTTAACTTCTGTGCTTCATTAACACTTCCAGCATGTTATCTGGTGGATCGGATGGTGTTATTGTACTTTATGACCTTGAAAACTTGAGCAGGAAACCAAGTTACACATGTAAAGCACTTTTTTCAGTTGGAAGGTAAGTACTTGAAAGTCTTTTGAAAGTACATGATACAGCTCTTGTGTGGCTAGAATTAAACTTGCAAATTAATGTCTGTTCTTATTTCTAGGATAAAAAGACTAGAAAATACTGCCAGAAATTTTTGAAGGCTAGTAGCAGGAGCTAATTGTTTTATTCTTGATTTTTCTACTCTAATAGTTACAATATATGTACAGTGACTCTGGTATTGTATGAGTAAAACTATAGCAGTTTCAAAAGTTAAAATGAAGGATATCAATTGTACTCACGTGGAAAGTAAAGTTAGACAGTCTTATGTTGCTGTAGATGCCACAAAAAGGAGGCAGACCTAGTATTCTAACCTCATATTTTAACAATAGAGAAAGAAGACAGGGGAAAAAAGAAACCCAGACCTTCCTCTAACTCATAATTTCTGACCTGTGAGTTTTCTTAATGTTTCATTTTGAAATTTGGTGCCTCTATGCCAGTAACTGAGAAACAAGTTTTGCTACCGCTATAGAAATATTCCCTGTGTTTCCCAAATATATGTAATACATATATTTGAGTAAATGCACTTTTAAGGAGGATTATTATTTGTGTAATCCTTTTCATCTGTTTAGAAAAAAATTGAATACCTATTTGCAGTTGTTTATTTCCCCCCTCTTTCTTTCCAGCTTTACTAGTAGCTATTTTTAGTTCATCAGATATTCAGCAGGTACAGAAGTGATTTGTACAAAACTTCTTATGAACATGTTTGAATGAAGAAAGGTGTGCTACTGAAAAAATTGAATATATTTTTCTAAAGAACAGGGTACTACCATGCTGTGTGCAATCTTTATAAAGAGTCTAAGCCTTTATTGACTTGTCAGGCTGTCCCTGCAGGCAATACAAATTTTTCCATTATAGACATTAAGTCTTGTAGCAAAAGCTGTTTTTTCCTTTATTTGGATAAAGGCTTGTCTAGTAGGTAAGAATTTCACCTAAGACTCACAGTAAGAGATATTCTATTCCCTAACAGATTGATAGCTGCATTTTCCCCTTATTTTTTCTCCAGTCTACAAATTATTTGAGGTCTAAGAGTCAGAGGCTTCATGAGTCACGCTATACAAGAACAGAACAGATTTGTAACAATAAAAGGCCTTAACAATATCTTGGATCATAGGAAAGAAAAAGGCTAACAGAACATAGCTAATAGAACAAGTGTGGATGGCTGGGTTTCTTGCACAAAATTATTTTAAATTGTAGTTAAGAATATAAAATGACTATACATCTCTAAATCTCAAAACTGAGATGAATTGTGAAACAGGTGCAGCAAATTGAAGAAATTCATGCTAAGAAGGCATAATGTAAAAGCTATCAAATCTGTGTTAAAATCAGGCTATCATTAACTTCAGTTAGGTCAGTAGAAATACTCCATCCCTGAAGATTCTTTTTAGGAGTATGGTTATCAGTTTCTTGAGTAGGTGTTAATTTGCATAGCTGTGTCTTTTATTTCTTACCACTCGAGGCATGAATTTTGTTAGTAGAATTGGATTTTGTGTGGCACTGCTCTAAATGACAGGCTTATGATTATTATTGCTTAGATAACCTTAGTAGATTTCTTTCCTCAATTATGTATTCATAGTATTCATGAAGCTTCCTAGTATGTTTTAAATACTTGCTAACTAATTGCTACAGTTTATATATATATCTATCTATATATATATATATATATATATATATCTTCAGATACTTTGAATATTATTCATAGTTCCTGACTTAATAAATGAATTTATACTGCAGAAACACTTTACTGTGTCTGGCTCCTATCTTTGAAGGATATAGTGCTCACATCTTGTGAAAGTTTGCCTGTTGTCCAAGATTGCAGGGCAGAACACAGGTCTGGTCTCAAAGTTGCTTAAAGAATATTCTGCTAGAGGCCCTTTAAAGCTGTTTCTTAATACACCCCTGAGCTGGCCTTGCTGATGATCCAGTAGTATAGAACAACAAAAGGGATAATTCCTGGTGGTAGGCTGTGATTAACCCCGTGTTTCAAGTCTGGACTATAGGGCTACTATTGCAAATACGAAAATAAAACTTTACCTGTTTTCCTGGGACTCAGCACAAAGAGCTTTACCTGGTTTCAGCTGACCTGTGACAGAAACTGGCATTTGAGAGTAAACAAACATTACCTGTTTCTAGATAATATGCAGATAGTGCTTATCTTTAAGGTAGTCTCTACTACTCAAAACATGTCTAGGAAGAATGAATGACAGTGACCTATCATCCATAGAATTATTTGTATTTGTCTTTGGTAGAAAAGGCTGGGATTTGTGGATGAAAATACTTATATGGAATGAACTGGGAATAATGTACATCCTGAGACATGAAACTAGGCTGAATGGCATGTAGCCACTACTAAGCTTAGCCAGATCAAAGGTGGTTCCTGCAGGGCTACTCGAGAGTTTGTTAGTTCATTCCTCAGCCCTGTGAATTATGGGAGAATTGATTGCTCTTGTGCAGAGTTGATTACAGTCCAGTGTTGTATATTTATAGTTACTCTACCCAGATAATGAGTTCCATGGGTTTAGATTTTTCTGCACAGTGCATAGAAATGCCACTCCAGGAGTAAGCTCACTCTGAGTCAAGCTTGATTTCCTGACTCTGCAGGTGCTGAAGATTTTTAGCTTGCCATGGTTTAATTCCAGCCAGCAACCAACTTCTGCAGAGGTGTTTGCTCACTCCCCTACCAGTGGGATCAGGGGGAGAACTGGAAGGGTAAAATCTAGAAAACTGCTGGGTTGAGATAGTTTTATAGAGAAAGCAAAAACTGCAAACACAAGCAGACAAAGGAATTAATTCACTTCTTCAGCTTTCTTCAGGAAAGCAGAGCTCCATCACGCATAATAATTACTCAGGAAGACAAATGCCATCATTCCAAATGTGTCTCCTCCTCTTTCCTTGTTGCCCCCAGCTTTACATACTGAGCTTGATGTCCCATGGTCTAGAATATCCCTTTGGTCAGCTGGGGTCACCTGTCCAGGCTCCTCCCAGCCTTCCAGGCACTCCCAGTCCCCTCACCAGCATGTCAGTATGAAAAGCAGAAAAGGCCTTGGCTCTCTGTAAGTCCTGCTCAGCAATAACACAAGCATCTCTATGTTACTAACTCCATTCAATACAAATCCAAAACATATCCCATGCTAGGCACTGTGAAAAAGATTTATTCTACTCCAGCCAAAACCAGCACACCTCCCTGAAGAATAGAGGCATAAAATTTGTTGACTTTTAGCACTGCGCCAGAGTAACACGCTATTCTAAGATGTACATCAGAGATGGAGGAGCAAAGCAGAAGTCATTAAACTAAACTCAGAAGTTGCTCAATATCTCTTTTTAGTATTGTCAGTACTGGCTTCAGTCTAACTCTCCTTAAAGGTGTCATTTTTGCTTTGTAGTGACCCAAGAGAGCAGAAATCTTTATTAGCTCAGATAAAATCAGAGCTATAAGATGTCATGTGAAAAGGGAAGACTTCCTCCATGCCTAGTGTTAGATTAGTCTGTCAGTGTTTTGGGAAAGCTGAGACCTTCGTGTCCAACCAGCCCCTCAGCACCCTTTTGTAGGGACACTTCACTGAATAGTCCTGCTGGATCAGAGGGGTGGTTCAACTGACTTGTTCAGGGACACACACCAACAGCATAAGAGAGACCCCTCAGTGGGGTTTCCCACTTTATGCAGGTATATTACCCACTGCCAGTGAGTGCCAGTGTCCATGAAGGACTCGCTCTAACTATGGAATAACATTCTTTATTAATAAGAGAAAATTGTGACAGGTTAAGGTTTGAGGCTTGCCAGTGATTGTTTCTGGCTGCAAAAGCATGTTCAGACCAGTATACAGACAAGATTTAATCCCTAATAAAATGCATATAGAGTAAGGTTCTTACTAACAGGCATTCCTCTAGGGAAGAGCACAGATCACCTTGTTGGCTGATCCCAGAAGTTACGATGAAATCTTCCTTAACTTCACAATTTTTTACTTACTTTTGTACTATTCCATTATGTTTGGTTGGAGCTTGAGGTATTACACCTTTGTGACTAAATGGTGTAAAATTCTCTCCCTTTGCTCTTAAAGCTACAGTCAATAAAATGCAGAGCACATGCTTGGTGGGGGGTGATCTTACCCTGGAGGTGGGTAACTTGAGGTTAGCTCAGTTGATTAGATCCTGATGCCATGGTTGTGGTTTTGGTTCCTATATGGGCCATTCGCTTAATGGACTTGGACTTGGTCATCCTTGTGTCTGCCTTCCAATTGAGTATATTCTGTGATTCTGAACTTTGGGATAGAGGTCTGTGTTAGTATTACAGTTAGATAATAATGAACCAAGTTTATCCAAGGAGAGCAATTTCACCACAGTTCAGTAGAAAGGGGACAGGTGATATGTGATTTATCAGATACAAAGTACCCCTCCCTGCAGGGATTTCAACAGTACCTGGCCGTGGTGTCTTGGCTCCACCCCCCATTTCATCCCCTTTAGCAGGTGCTTGAGGTTGCAGACCGTTTCTATGGGGAATCATTGTGGAATAGCTTTCAGTCATGCTCATCACATTCCATCCAGAAGAAGCAACTGCGCTTTACCCTATAATTCCTGTATCATTATAACTTCTGTTAAGATGCGAATATAGCTTCTCAGTTTCCTCCCATTTTACCCCCAGCCATCATTCCACATAATCCACCCATGACTAGTCACTCAAACTTCACAATAGCCAAACAGAATTTGAGAATGTTTCACACTTATATATGGTGCAGATTATTTAATAAATTCCTAGTATGTGGTTATCTGGTATTAGTGAGGGTAGCCAATAGGCTAATTGTTTCATTATTATCCAAATCTTAACATATAATATGATTATTAGAATAAAAAGCAAAAGAGTTACTATCAACAACATGACAACAGGGTGAAGCACTGTTGAGAATTCTGGTAGCTTTCAGTGACCATGCAAAAAGGGTATCTCACCACTTTATTCACAAACTCCATCATGTGATTTGTTTCTTCCACATCATGATGGACAGTAAACAAAGTCTGTTCATTTTTTTTGCGTTTGTTTTCAACAAGCAGCTCAGGTCTTCCTGCTGTAACAGTTTCTTTAGCAGCATGAGGCTCATACCAATGGGAGTAGGCTGCAGTCTTGAATCAATGTGTAATTAGATTCTAATATTTTAATAGGATACAATAGGAGCTGAATAACTTAAATTACATTCCATAATGTTGGCAAAGTTATAGCACAAATTTGAGAGTGATTACTTGTGTCTACAGTAATGTTATCCATAAATACAAAATCACAAGAAGGTCTCAAAAAAGCTCATCCTTTACCAATATACATGTTTTCCAAGTTTTCATTTGGATGAATCTCAAAATTAGAAATATTTTGCTCAGTGTCATGACAAATGCCTGGGGTTTTGATGTTGTTACGTTCACAAATGTATCCTTGTTGCCCTCGTGCAATGCACATGTTTGCATCAGTAGTTTTCTATTTATTTCCATCTTTTCAGGCCCATACTCTATGTTCCAGACGTTGAGTATAGTTCTGTTGTGATTTAATTCTAATGCAATGACTGGGGATATATCATATAGTGAAGCATTGTGTATTGTTAACAGAAAAGCTGTGGCTGTGCTGCTGATGGGATCATAGGTAAAATTGACTAAGTACCAGCAGAACTGGAATTTGTTTGAAATCCAGCTGTATTATCTGAAATTACCTCTCAAATTTCAATGAGTAATGGTTTCTTCACCTTCCCTTGTGATTGTAGATATCATCAGTGCATCCGTAGTTGAACTTGGATAGAAGTAAGTGCTAAAGAAACACTTGTTCGGACTGTGCTAAGTGCATCTGTCATCAATTGATGGTCTTTTTCATTAACACCCTCCCACTGCAGTAATATATCCATTTGAAACCATTGATTAGTTCCGAAAGCCGAAAGGGAAGATCATAGGGGATGTTTCAGTTTATTTAAATCACTATTTATTGTGACTAGTTTTGTTCCTTAATAAGTCAGAGTCTTGCCGTTTAGAACTCCCCATCTTGTTCCCAGGATACTAGTCATATCCTTCCTGGTTTGCCTAGAGGAAGTAAGGGTTTGTTTATTCAGCCATGCTGTCCATCATGCAAAAGAGGTTTTCAGGAGCAGGAGCAAGCTGATTGGATTGTGGAAACATTATTCTGCATCAACAGTTCAACTTGTTTGAGAGACCACGTTGAGTCAAGTAACATTTACTGTTGACCTGTACTCCTGACTAAGGGAGGAACCACTGTTACAAGTGTGAGGAGACAATTCGATAGGCGGTGGAGTTGTTAAAAATGGCACTTCACTTTTGAATTGTAGGCCCTCGTTCAGTCAAGAGTTTGGGTCTGTTTGAAGACAAATCACAAGTGTTGGATGGGATATTTTAAAGGTATGCCAACACTCATGTTTAGAAGAGGAAGTACGTATGATTTTCTCTCTTCAACGTAATTCATTACACTTTGATGTAGCTTACAACACTATGTAAGAGTGTTGTCACACATTTAGTTGTTTTGAATTCAGCATCCTGTTGAGATGTCTCCTTTAATTCCCTTCAGAGGCGAAAGGTGTTGATTTTCATTCTCCTTTGTGATGATCCACTCCTGCCTTTAAAAGGTAGCATTATGTAGTGCTGCTGTAGACAAATTTGGGCCAGGCATAAGTATGCTGAGAAGCGCATACTCTTTTATACATGGCAGTACTGAAGATCTCCATCTCTGTTTGCATGATACCCCTGCAATACTTACTGCTTGTGGAGGCCAGGATATTTGATAGAACAATGCAAAGATAAGAGCTGGAGTAATGAAATCTCATTAACCCTTTTCTAGCTGCAGTTTTGTCATAATTACTGCATTTAGCTGGGGTGGGGTTAATTTTCTTTGTAGTTTGTATACTAGTACATTTTGTACTTGTAACCAGTCTTGATAACACACTGATGTTTTAATGAGTGCTGAACAGTGCTTGGTAGTGTCAAGGCATTCACCATTCCTCATTGCCCCTTCAGGGGGTGGATGGTAGGCTATGAGGAAACAGCTGGAACACCTGACCCTCATTGACCAGAGACATACTGATATTCCATACCGTAAAATGTCATGTGCAGCAGTCTAAGGCTATGCTAAGGGGTTGCTTTTCATCACTTCACTGGTTGGGGGGTTTGTTTTGTTTGTTTTCCCCCTGGGTTCACAGGGTTTGTTTTGATTTTTTCCCTTTCACTTACTGAAATGTATTTATCTCAATCCACAGCTTTTCACACCTTCGTCGTCTGTATGCTCTCCCTCATCCCATTGCAGAGGGTAGAGTAAGCAGACAGCTGCTTTTGGGGCCCTGAAGCTGGATCCATGTACATCCAGCTCAGATACGAGTTGTCTACCAGGTGTTTGAATGACATGTATTTTTCAGAACCTGGTTAGTTGAGTCTGTATCCTGGAGCTGTCAAGTCTGGCTCTGCTGTCTGTTCTTTCTGCCACAGTCAATTGTTAATTATACTGGAGTCTCTAAATATCCGCAGTTCAGTTGAAAGTTTGCTATTGTTCTTCCTCTTTGATTTCTGAATGCAAATATAAATGACTCTCAGTAACTTAGCCGACTGCTCTCTGGTGATTTTGTCAGACAGGAATTGCCAATGACTATGTAGCTGTAATTATTCATCAATACTAAAGTATTTTTTTACCTGTATGTGTGATTGTATTTTTCAGTGGGTCCATTTCTAAGAAGCATAAATGGTTTGCAGTATTAGGCCATCGCATTTAACATAAGATTTATAAACATTGCAACGTAAATATTTCAAAACACCGTTTTTATGCTTTATGAGTGTCTTGAGATATGCTACAGTTACCATATTTTGAAAAGATAATGATCTGTAGTTTCTTGAAATGAAGACTCTTCAAAGTAATGAGTATTAGTTGAATGAAAATCAAGCCAACAAAAATATAGTTCTTCTTGAAAACCTCAAGACAAATTAAGAAAAATGTTTATGTTTTCAAATACTTGTCATCAAATACCAAGACAACTACAAGATGGTTATCAAAACTCTAACCAGTTGGAATATTTTCCTTGATTTTAGGAGTCATCCTGATGTACATAAATTCAGCGTGGAGACAGTCCAGTGGTATCCTCATGACACTGGCATGTTTACGTCGAGCTCATTTGATAAAACCTTGAAAATATGGGATACAAACACTTTACAAGTAAGAGAGTTTCTACAGATTGCAACCTTCTTTGTGTACATTATTTATTGCATATCTGAAGTTCTCACAGAGGTGAACAGGACTATGCATCCTGAAGATGAAAACCAGCCACCTGTTAGAACTGTGGGTGCAGCAGCAGGGTGGTGTGGTCCTGGCATTCATGTACACCTTGGTGTGTACCTGCCCATTTCTGAAGACCTGAATGTCTAAACTGTAGGAGAACTTGGAACCCTTGATATGGTTTCTTTCTGCTTTTGCTGTGAACAGGAATACAGCTAGTTGAATTTTTGCTGGGTAAACCTGTCCAGCAAGGTCTAGTCTGCAGTTTATTCTTGGAGATTGCTGAGTCTAATAGCAGTGGCTACTTATTTTTATTAACCAGCGTCTAATAACCAGTACTTTTGAAGGACTGGTGGTCTTGGCATGCAGGATCCAGGTCCAGAATTCTGCTGTTGTAAGCACTATATGCACAATTTCTAAAAATAAATTCTAAATTTCTAAATCAGTAGAGAATGAGAGAAACCATTAAAACCGCACTAACTAATGTAACTGACGTTAATAAGGTAAACAGATTATTTAGGAATTTATGTTGCTTTTATTCAATAGCCGTGGCATTTTGTATTGAACTGTGAATTCATGGCTGTGGTTTGTCCTGTTCCCTATGAACATTTAGATTGATTCATAGTATCATTGATATGTAAATGTTCATAGGGATCAAATAGGGATCCAGAATTTATATTGATACTATTTGACTGCTGTTTCACACATGGCAAAATAAATTTTTGAAAAGAGGTCTATCATTCTAGGGACATAATAGGGAACAAATTTTTAGCTTTTTTGGTTTGGCTTGGGTTTTTTGTTTTTTTTTTTTTTGTGGGTTTTGGTTTTTTTTTTTTTTCAGATATAAAGCTATGTTTGCAGTTTCTAAATCTTCTCATAAACAATTAAGTTTCCAGATAGTTAGATAATTTTGTGACCATCTCTTGAAAGACACAGTCTACACGAAAAAGTTATTGAATGACTTGTTCTGCCACTAAATGGTGTTTTTGAAAGTACAGACAACTCAGTTTTAAGAGATTTTTCATATACAGTATTTTAGAATGAGACAACAAAAGCAGTTTACCTGGAAGCAATTGTACTTATTAAAGTTAATATTAACGTTTATTAGAATAAATGCATTCCATTAGTTTTAAACAGTCATGAGGCAGATAATAGTTTTATATGGAACTGTTTTATTTTTTTAGGAATTTAAAATAGTATGTGGTATTCATGAATGAAAAGTGTCTTTAAACTTAGTCTGAAGTCCCTTCTTCCTGTTGACTCTATTTCCATATTATAACCTTTTTGTTTACTTACTGGCTTTATTAATTTTTGGTGACTGTAATAATTTCCATTCATGCTTCTTATTTGTCAGTTTTCATGGTCTGTCTTTTGGGTCATCTCTGAACTCTGGTGCTGTCCTACTGTTGGAAACAGGCTTATTCTGTGATGTTTGTGTTCTCTGGCTTGTAACCAGGAGAGTTATCATTACTGTGTAAATAGTAATATTTGTATTAGTCTTACTTGTTGCTGTTACTTGAAAAATTATGGTGAGCATCTACATTCTGTTAATATGCTTGCATTGTAATTAATTTAATATTTTATTATCAGCCTGCAGATATATTTCACTTTGAGGGAACTGTCTATAGCCATCACATGTCTCCAGTTGCTACAAAGCATTGTTTAATAGCAGGTATGTATCTGTTTTAAAAAACAGATATATATATATATAT
>NW_024523822.1:3744043-3775475 GCF_017590135.1 Pyrgilauda ruficollis
GAAAAAAGGTGCCTATTCCCCAAAAAAAAAAAAAAAAAAAAAAAAAAAAAAAAAAAAAAAAAAAATTAGTAATTTTAATTTTGCATAGTATGTGTTGCATGCAGCTTCTTCTTCTCAGGTGATGTGATCTTATACCAATCTTCTGATACTAATGCAAATCATGATACTCAGGCCTGAATACCCATCTTCACTACAGAGCAGAACTGCACCAAAAGAGAAACAGTTCATGTTTTGGCTCTTGTGAATATAAACCAGCATATAAGCCAAATATAACATGGCTTTCCTTATACAAGTCCATTTATATAGGTGATTTCTGCCTTCAGGAAATGATACAAGAAATAGCATTTTATTATAATATGATCCTGTTGTTATAGATGTGGGTCAGTCTATTTTTATGTGTGCTTATATAATGCAATTATTTGTCCCCAGCTGAAACTTGGCTTACATTCCATAGAGAAGAACAACCCTAGTAGTTACCAAAAGAGTAAGTTGTTTAATATATATATATATATATATATATATACAGAGAGAGAGAGAGAGAGAGAGAGATAAGGTTTATAATAAGCAAGTAATATTTCAGTTGGGTTTTTTCCCCTACTCTGTCTTATATTTACATAAATCAAGTCTTGATAAGATGTAAGTTTACTGGTACAATAAAATACTGTCCATTAGTTGTATGATGTCAATGAGAGTATCATATTTGTTCTTCTGAAATAATGCATCAATCACTTCTCCTTACTGATAAAATTCTTAGCTGTAATTAGATTCTTTCATTACATAAGTTATCATTTAAAGGTTATTAGATCCAAATATAGTAAATTTTGTGAATAGATCTGTGTATTGTTTACATGTACACAATTTAACTATGTTTAGCAAAAAAATATTTGAGGAGATATTTTTAAGTTTCACAAGTATGATCCTGTTTACTTCCAGTTTCTAAATTTTGTTTGTTACACGGTAAATTTGTTTGGACTAAAAATATAAATCTATTATTAGAAGCATTAAGCATGAAGCATCATATTAATAGAAGCATTGCTCTGACTGAATGAGCAGTTATGCAGCTAGCATTTTTCTTCTATTTTTTTGTCATAGCTAAGATTTTTTGTTGTTGTTCTTTCAGTTGCTGGGGGGTTTTTTAACTGTCTTTGTTTCTCTTGTTACAGTTGGTACCAAAAGCCCCAAAGTACAGCTCTGTGACTTGAAGTCTGGATCCAGTTCTCACATTCTGCAGGGTACTTTTCAGTCTGAAACATAAATGTTAAACAATAACTACTTTGAGTAAAAACAAGTCCTGTAAAGAAACACTGTATACAATGTGTTCTTTGTCAGTAACATGACTAATTTTTTTGTAGCCAGTTGTGAAAGTTACACAGTGGCAAGAGGTTCTTCTGGGTGTTTTTCTAGAGCTAATGAATTGCAGAATACAAACATTAAGCAATGAGCAGTCACTACTGATGTTTGGGCATTTTCATGGTCTAATCAATACTGGTTACTATTTATTACATGGTTAAATGTCGTCATTGGTTTGGGGAGTTATGGAGTGGTCAACAAGTGGTGTTTTACTTGGTCTTCAAAAAAGAAGACCAAGTAAAACACAAGAAACTCCCCACCACCCCCCAGGAAAGAAGCCCCCAGAAAAGAAACCAAAACAAAAGAAAATTTCACTGCTTTTAAGAAAGTGTCCCATGGAGGTGTTTGAATGGATTTGTTTAGAAGTTTCTGATTTCTGTAGAACAAGCTTTCAGTAGAAGTATATTACCAAATAGTTTCATTTTTCTAGTTCAGTTAAATGTAAGGTTTTATTGTTCCATAATCCATTATTTTTGGCACTCAATGAGAATTTGCCTTTGATGGCCTTTTCAAATTTCTTTCCTTTAATGACTTTCCTGGAGTGTCAATATATAAACACATGCTCGAGAGCAGGAAATCATGAGACAAATCTTCATGCTTCAACTGTAGAGAAACATTAACTCAGACACAGCAATGTGCAAATGCAGCTTTATTTCTTCACCAGCCAGTTAAGTCTCAAAGGAGCCTAAGTGATTTTTTTTGTGATGCAAAGCTTAAGCTGTTAAACTTCTATGAATTGAATTGGCTACAACAAGCATCTCATGTTCTGTATCTAGAACCAAGAGCTCCAGACAGGGCAGGGACAAAAACAGTTCTCTAAAGATCCCGTTTGGTTTCATCAGGGCTTCTTAATTTGACGCAAGAGTTAATGCTGTCCAGGCACAAGCTCCGTTGTGTCTTTGTACAGAGCCTGTAATAGCCTGTTACCTCAAGTGCAATATTGGAGGAACAAGTGGGAGGAGGAGAATATGTTATTGATTAGGCATAAGCTAGTAATTCTTTGCAAAACTGAAGCAATCAGTAGTGTCTTGACCATATGTATGAATATTTTCACATCGGGTAACTCTAGCAGCTGAAATGGAAGTATATGCATGGCTGTAGATTAATTAATGGATCCCAAAAAACTGCTCTGAGCCTTCTAAGTGTATCCTGTAGTACCTGTATCTTGGAGGTTTTTCCTATTATCCTGGTCATTACAGGGATTTGATTAATTCAGGTAATGGGAAAGCATTTACTGGAAGATGCACCAGGAACAAGGTGGTTCACACCACCTCTAAACTACATTAGCAAGAATGTATTTTATGATTTAGTTTATTTTTCAGCAATATGTTTTTGCTTTGACATGAAGCACGATTGCAGTCTTTCCATTTAGGACATCTTATCCTTCCCATTTTTTGTATTTATTTAACATAACTTACCAAGTTTTAAAGAGTGTGTGTGTGCATGTATGTGTATTAAAAAACAAAACCAAAAAAAATGTACATATGTATATGTATATATATATATATATATATATACAAAAGGACCTTTCAGATTATTGAGTCCAGCTCTTAATTCACCACTGAATTATGTCTCTTAAGTGACACATCTGTACATCTTTTGCATATTCCCATGGGCAGCAGCTCAACCACTGCCCTGGGCAACGTGTTCCTGGCAGAATTTTATTTGGAAAGTATGGGAATTTTTCCTAACAGCCAATCAAAACTTCCATTGGTGCAACTTGAAGCCACTTTCTCTCCTATTGTGTGTTACTTGGGAGACTGACTTCCACCTGGCTACAGGTTTTTTCAGGTGGTTTTAGAGAGCAGTAAGGTCCCCTCAAGTCTCCTTTTCTCCAGACTGAAAATCCCCAGCTCCCTCAGCTGTTCCTTGCTGGACGTGTGTTCAACACCCTTCACTAGCTTCATTGATACTTAAAGAGTTAAGGGAAAAATACCACAAATTCAGGGCAAAACTCTAAGAGGATAAAATGAGTAAAAAGTTTTAATTGTAAGCATGTAAGGTAGATATAGTTTAAATTTAACATTAGTAAAAGATTTGAAGAAAAATAAATGGAAAGTTCCTTCCATGTATGAAAATAACAGTGCTGCACAAAAAGCGGTGACTGAGCTGTAATGTGTTTTGCATGCGTAAAACTATCTTTATTATCAAAAATTATACACATGCAATACTGTGTGTATCACTTTCTGCTCACTGCAATCCCATTCAAGGAAGAAGAAGGAAGAGAAATAACTTCTGTCCCAAAATAATAGTTTCACAAAATTTAAATTGATGTTACAATTCAAATTATTATTCTGGCTTGGTGAATCCTGTGCAACTAAATATTTGCTTTTACTTTCAGTTAGTTACACAAAATGGTGTGTATAATAAGCTTTTTCATGTAATTCTTAGGTCACAGACAAGAAGTATTGGCAGTGTCTTGGTCCCCTCGTCATGAATATGTTTTGGCAACAGGAAGGTAAGGATGTTGCTGAACTGTTAAATGCACTGGAATATTAGTCAGTAAAAATTTTATACATTCTTTAGGCAGACTTACTTCAATTCAAATGCACTTCTGGAGTTAATTTTGTTCGTTGACTTTTACCTGTTGACAATTTTATAGCTTTTCCCTAGCAAAACGAAACCTGAAGAGCTGTCAACGAGTCATGCTTATTTTAAATTTGTTAAGGTTTTAAGCAAGTTTGTACAGAGTTTTGAAACACTAACTGTAACTACTGGTATAGGAAAGTGGTAGAATATTAAGGAGTTACTCACTTCTTTACTGTTTATTAGTGTGTGCATTGCTAATCCATATTGTAATAAAGTAAAACATGATTAGCTCAAATTACCATTCTGGTAATCACACTTAGTTATGTCAAAAGGAATAGCTTTGGTAGCTTAGCTGATGTAACTTTCCAGGCCACAGTAATTCAGTGAATATAGATTGTATGTTGATATTCCTCAGCTTTTTTTGTTTCCAGTCCAGACGTTTTTAATGTAAAAAAATCCTTTTGGCTATTCTACAACTTTCATGTATGTTAGCTTTTGATTATAATGTGACCTTTCTCTTCTTGGTTTTTAGATGCCGTGGTTTTTTTTTCTTTTGCAGAGGAGAGCAACTAGTTCATAGGTTTAGTGGAATGGCTGTTTTATAAGTTTAGTGAAGTTACCAGATTTGCAAACCTTTGGTTTCTGAAGTCAGACTTCTGAAAGGCTTATCACAGTTGGAAAATGTTTTAAAAGTGTGTTGTTTAGGGATTGCTTTGTTTGTTTGTGTGTGGGGTTTTTGTTGTTGTTTGTTTTGTTATAGCAGATGAAAAATTGTTTGTTTGTAGACAGCTTCTGTACCAGTCATGCAATTCATCTGTGATAATGAAAGCCCAAATTCTCAGACCACTACTACAGACAATGCTGGCGTCTGTAGCTACAGTTTAGGCAACAGAAGTATTAGCAAATTTATTCTCAGGCTGTGTGTGTGTACAAGGGTGTTATGTTGTAATCAAAGGGACAACTGTATTGTGTTTCAGATGACGATTCACTCTTAGGTCCTGATAGTGTACCAGTAGAAGTTATTAATACATGTAAATGAAAGTCTGAAGTCTGCCTTAAAATATTTTAATGGAATTCTGTTGACTGGAGTGTGCCAACATGATGAGTGGTTCAGAATAGTTGCTGGACCAATGTGTGCTTGGTGTGTTGACCAAAGACAGTTCCTGAACCGTAGTGCACTCAATTTCCCTAATTTTAGCAAATCTGTTTTTCTTAGTGCTGATGGTAGAGTAAAATTATGGGATGTGAGGAGAGCTTCTGGATGTCTGAGTACACTTGATCAGTACAATGGAGAAAAGTCCAAAGCATCTTCTGAGGCAGGTAATACAAAATATAACTGGTGGTAATTCATATGTAACTAGAGTAATTCTTATATTTCATTAATGTTTTTAATACCAAGACCAGCAAGGGGAGTAATGATAATCCAGTTGTTACTTAGTACATAACAGAGGCCATTCAGCTTTGTTCAGTTACTTCTGTTATAGAGTCAGTGTTTGTTGTTTGGGACCTTGTTTAGAGAGATTGCCTTAACAATAGCAGTGTAGCTATTCTAAATGGCTTTCCTCTAAAAAGGAAAATTCTGTTATCTTTTTTGTGAGTGGAAGAATTCATTTATGCCGTGGATTAGCCTTTATAAAAATATAAAATTGATTGATATTTTAAAAATTATTGAGAGGAAAATTTTCTAAAGAAGCTAGTACTTGGTCAAAAAAGAAGAAATATTGTTTAATGAAAAACAAAATTTGATGTCACTCCAAAGATAACTAGTGCCATTTCATACATTTATTTGAAAAACGTGTTGACTTGTTCAATCACAACATCTTTCTTTTCAACTTTATTTTCATCAGACAGGTTCAAGATTATTTTTTGGTTATCTAATACCAATTGTATAGGCTAGGGTATTTCATTTATTGAAATGTATATGAACTAAACCAATAGCAGGTAATAATTATTTTCTACTAAAATCTTTAAAAAGCAGTTCACACTTCTACCTAAAAGGTGAAATGTCTAAATTAGGTACTGCAGTATAGTATAGAGAGACCTTATCCTGGCAGCTTCAGAGCTGACCAAAAGCTACAGCATGTTGTTGAGGGTATTGTCCAAATGCCTCTGGAACACTGACAGGCTGGGGGCATCAACAAATGGATGATAAATTGAACAGAACTGGCCCTTGAACTGCACCCTGAGGAGCACTGCGGGTGGCCAGATGCTCTTATAAACAAAAAATTAAATTATTTTTAACTGAATGTTACCATTTAAACAGCACTTGCAGTGCTCCACATTGAAGTAAAAATGTATACAAAGTAGTAACTTTTTTCTAGACACCTAAGACAGCTCTTTTTTTTCCCTGGCAGCAAACACTGCTCACAATGGGAGAGTTAATGGTTTATGCTATACAAATGATGGACTTCACCTGCTAACCATTGGTACAGATGATCGGATGCGACTCTGGAATAGCTCCACTGGAGAAAACACCTTAGTAAGTTTTCAAGGAACTTCGGATGTGTTTTCACTTTCATTTAATTTTAAGAGATCTATAATTTTTGCAGTTTTCAGTAGAACTTAGATTTAATTTTCATAAAGGATGTAACTGCTCAATTTCATCACTAGAAGATTTGGTAAACATTTTTTCCTTCCAAATTTCTTGTCTTCTACTTATTGTAAAGAAAAATAATATGAAGAAGCCTAATCTACTTAAAGGTTGAATATGGTAACTCTAAGTTTATGAATTTGAGAGTATAGCTATAAGCATTTCATACAGTAATAAAAACTTGAATAAGCAGTGACTGTTGGTAGAAAGTTTTGGGGTTTTTTAAACTATTAGTTGCCAAGGTACCATAGAGCAGTTGGCCGTACCTGAGAGTTTCACTGGCTGCTGGGCTTTCTTACAAATCTCTTTCTGTTTTTGTGGAATCTCTCCTGTGAAGTTGTATGGCAGTATTAAAAGTATCTATTCATCCATCCTTCCAGATTTGTGTTGGAAGCACACAGCAGCAGGAATGAGGGGTGGGAAACATGTTAAACCTCTACTGATATTGCAGTCTTTTCAATGGCTTTTGGATTTTTTTGTTCTGAAGGTTCTTGTTTTAATTTTCTGTTCAATAAAGAAAATAGTTTTCGTTGTTTATTTTGAAAGAAGAACGAACTAGGTAAGTCAGTGTCCAAGGAATTTTAGTCAGCTGTAATTATGGTCTGTCATTGCTATCAGGAAAGAAAGAAATTTTGTTATACCTCAGAAATCTTTTAATTCTGCTGCTTAGTTTCAGAACAGAGCAAAAATAATTCCATATAGATACTTAAATAAAAAGACTTCTCTCCATCCTACCCATATTTGCTAGCTTGTTCTCAGTACCTCATACACAAACATGTTCTTGTCTTCAAATTGCCACCACCAGAGTTTTTTCACTCTCTTGTTACCAGCTGGATCACTGTTTTTTTGCTTTTTCTGTGCTTGTTTGTTCATTGACTTGTTTTATAGGCTATTTTACAGTTTTCTAATCTGGTGTGGAATAGCTTGACCCTGCTTTGGTTTTTAAAGTTCAGAGTTGTATTGCCAGAGTACTGTATTTTCACATACTGCCCAGAGGTATTGCTTAAAATAATTTTAAGGCATCAGAAAACAAATAAATGCATGTACAAGTAACACAAGTTTACACCGTAGTCCTTTCATTTCCCTGACTAGCCCATCCTTTTAACCTAAATATTTCTTCCCTGTATCTTTCAAAAGGTATAGAAACTAAGCCATACATGTGATTTTCTTTTAACAATGTCACTGTTGTGTACAATATTAGCAAAACTCTCTGTTTTAATCTTAAATCTCCCTACCTAAAACTGAAGGCCTAGAGTTAAGAAAGAAAAAAATTCCAATTGTGAAATCTTTTGACTATAAGCTAAGAAATTTGTAAAGTTCATCATGTGAATATTCTAACACAATGCATTTTCTTCATGAAAAAATAGTCAAAATTGTAATGCTTTGTTTTAATTAAATCTGTTTAGAGGAAGGCTGTACTGTTTCCATTAACATATTTCTCTATCTCTTCATAAATACACTTTTGATGTCTGATAGGACTTAATTAGACTGATATAGCCAACTGGAATATTTCCAAACATGTTTGGAAACTTCACTTTCAATCTTTTATGAGATTTTTATCTGTATAAAACTTGTCAAGAGCTTAAAACTCTATGAAAGTGTAGCTTGAGACATTAGTACAGGTGTTAATAAGGTGCTTTTATGCTATTTTAATTTGCAAGACTTCCCTTACACCTCACCACTGAGGTCTTAGAAATTTTTCCTATCAAGCTACCCTGGGCAAAAATGGTCCAGTATTTTTTTGTTGAGCTTGTAAATAATTCCATTGTCTTGTACCTTTTGGTTTTTTATTGCTATTTCCAGCAAATTGTTCTTATCTCAACCAATGATCTCTGCCTTTTGTGCGTTGAATCTGAGGCAGGAGGGTGGGTGTACTGAATTGAAAATACCATTCCTAAACCACAACAGGTGGTAATTCCTGAACCATGTCTAATTTCAGCAAGGGTTTAGATACTTGATGCAGATCTGGCATGCAACAGCCTGTGTAAATCCTATTTCTTAGTATGGAGTTGCTAATTTTTAGGCTTTTCTTTTCTTTTCTTTTCTTTTCTTTTCTTTTCTTTCTCTTAAAATTGATATTAAGAAGTGTAAACTTTATTGAACATAAAACCAATTCTCTGGATAGACATCTGTATTTTGAAATATCAAGAGATATATTAATTAACCCAAAATTAATTTTATTGAGTATTAAACATGAAGTAAAATTGACCTTTTAATATAATTTCCTGGGGTTTTACTTAATAGCTGACTATGTAATCTGTGTGATCTTTCATTTTGCAGGTGAACTATGGGAAAGTCTGTAATGAAAGTAGGAAAGGACTCAAATTTGCCATCTCTTGTGGCTGTAATCCAGAGTTTGCCTTTGTTCCATATGGAAGTACCATTGCTGTTTATACAGTTTTCACAGGAGAACTGATAACTATGCTTAGAGGGCATTATAGTACTGTCAACTGCTGTGTATTTCAACCTCATTTTCAGGTAAGTAAAATACAAGCAATATTCCAGACAAGAAGGAATATTTATGCAGATTGACATACCATTTCCATTATAAAAGCATTCACTTTTCAGGGATATACTTTAATCAAAGATCATAAGAAGGAGTATTGTGGCTTATGTGTCATCCAGGAAAAATTTAGTCAAGTTTTTGGGATGACATTTTCTGGATTAGGTTACTTCCACTGCTTCTTTTGTCTCTCATATGTAACTTCTCAATATACCTTTAGTAACTTTTTGGCTTGTGTAATCATTAATAAAGCATATGTGTGAAGGCTTTTGTTTTCTGTAAAACTGAAGAGGAGTTGTCTTTCTCAGAGATATCTGAGACTAATCACATTAAGAAAAAAATGTGAAGTGCATTAGTTCTGCTGTGAGTACTGAGAAGGCTCTCAAATACTTTGCTAAGGTGATCTTTCTCCAATGCCTGTAGTTACACTTTGGATAAAGTGCTGACAACATTGTGAGATTCTTAAATTAATGAGAGAACATTTCAGCTGAGAAATAACCATAGCATTACAGGGACTCATGGTACTGACAGATTTTTTTTTTTCCTTCTTCTCTGCCTTTTTCTTTTCCTATCTCCTCTGGTATATTTTTCTCTTGTAATAAAAGAGTTAAGGATAACAAAAGTTAATTTGTTATGAGATACTTTAGAACAGATTATTCATATGGCCTGTCTTGTGCCAAGAGCAGAATAGATGATAGTATGGATTTGCAGGCCATTACATAGTTGCCCTCATGTATTAAGGATCATGCTTCATGTCCCAGCTCTGCCTTCCTTGCCTGCTGTTTCTGAGTATCAGGCAGAATATTTGATGCAGAAATATTTGAGGCAGAAGGGGTGTGTAGATACCTTTTCATGACCTGTCCTATGATGCATCATAGAAGTGACTCTGGTAGCTTCTGCTTTGTTTCCAGTAGCTTTGATTGAATCACTAAGACTGTATCACTGAGACAAATTTCACTGAAAATGATGGACCTGTGGTAGACCCAAAGCTAATAAGCCTTGATAGATCTGGAAGGCAGTTCTGATATGAATAGTCAGTGAGATACATGGACTGCAATATTCACATTGTGGCTAAAGCACATCTTTCCCAGAAGGTTCTTGAAAAGCTTTTTGTCTTTTCAAGAATAGCTTCCCAACAAAACTTCTAGTTTATATACAGTTATCTTTGGTATTCTTTTTGATAAACTGAAGAGGTGAGGCTAATTAGGTCTCACTGTAAAACATGTTTTACTTGTTTTACATGTGGTGTCTCTACCTTGGCATTTAAGATCCATGGTAAAGGATCACTCGTGTATGCATATGCACACAAGAACTACATCAGTCACTGTATCTAGAAGTTTGTGATGTCAACAACTTCATTTGCTTATCTGATGTGACTCCTGATTCTCTTTCAGAAGCACCCTTTTCCAGAGTTCAGTTCTATACTGTAGAAGTGTGACTGGATTTTCTTTTTTCATAAATGCTGTGCTTTCGGTTGTATTAAATAGTTAGTCTGAGAAACAACATTGCTATATGTCGTGGTTTGACACTGGCTTAATACCAGGCACCCACAAGAGTCGTTTGCTTACCCTCTTCTGCTACAGTTGGGCAGAGGAGAGAGAAAAAAAGAATTAACGAAGGGCTCATAAGTTGAGGTAAGGACTGGGAGAAAAACATTCTAAGGGCAAAACAGTTTCAAATATAAAGGTAGAAAGTAAATTTATTGTTAACAGAGTCATAGGAGGATAATGAGAAGTAAAATAAGCCTTTAAAACACCTTTTTGCCCCTCGCCCCCTCCCTCTTTCCCACCGACAGTGCAGGGAGGCAGGGCACGGGGGTTTGGTCAGTTCATCACTGGAGATCATCTTCTGTTCACTGAGGGGGAGGAGTCTTTTCTCTGCCATGCCATGGGGTCCCTCCCATGGGCAAACAGTCTTCCCAAAAATTGATGTGGTGTGGGTTACTCATCTGTAGGGTGCAGTCCTCTAAGGATAGGCTGCTCTGCTTTGGAAGCAAGGGCCCTCTGTCTCTGGAAACAGGAGCCTTTTTTTCTGGATGGGTCACCCACTCCAGCATGAGCACTTTTCCCACAGGCTGCAAGTGGATCTCTGCATCCCCTGTGGACTTCATGCATTACAGTGGGACAGCCTGTTTCACCATGGTCCTCACCACGGCTTGCAGAGGAATCTTGGCTCTGACATTTGGAGCACCTCCTCCCCCTCCTTCTCCGCTGACCTTGGTGTCTCCATGTTCTTTTCCTTCACATGTTCTCACCTCCTCCTCTTCTCTGTCTAGAAGAAAAGCTGTTGCCCGTAGGTACCATTGCCCACAAGTTCCACTAATTCAAAGACTCCTGCAGGATCCCGCAGTGCCAAGTTGGTCTCCTCTGGGTTCTGTGCTGGGGAGTTGTTCCCATGTTTTCGCCATCAGCCGTGTGGCTGCACCACCACACGTGAACAGTGCTGGCTGCCGTGGTGCTGGTGCTGTTTAACACCTCACCTCCTGCAGGCTGCCGGGAAGGGGAAGCCGCTGCTGCCCCTGCCTGCTTTGCCCACAGCACGGCTGGCTAGGGGCAGGGGGAGGCCACGGGCCGCACCCTGATGGTGGCATCCATGGTGCCTCACCACCCCAGGGACAAAAATGCATGTATGCTGTTTTGATTTTCTTCTTAAATGTCATCACAGAGGCATTACTAACCTTTCTAATTGGGCCAGCAGCATGTCCATCTTCAGAGCCATCAGAGATTGGCTCTGTTGAACATGGTCAAAGCTTCTCGCTGCTTCTCACAGAAGCTACACCTGCGGCCCTCCCCCACTACCAATAAACCAGGCCATGCCAAATCCACACACCTAATCAGGATGTCAACACCAAAGGTAGTGCTACTGTTATTTTCACTGTGTTCACACATGTACTTCCAAGTATCTTATCCTATCTTCATCATCAGTCTTCATGTGATTCCAATAGAAATTATCATTTTGCCAGTAAAATTTCTTTCCTAAGAATGTAATATTGTTTGTAAAATTTATAGTCACCTCTTCTATTTTACTCTCTCAAACATTATTAAATCAATATGCTGCAAAGTTATTCACAACTGTACATTTTTTTTGTTACTAGTACTTGTATTTTGTTACTAGTTTTAAGTAAAATCACTTTTGCTTAATAAAACGTGCTCTATTGCAAATTCTGTTGAGTGATATTTATATATATATGTATATATTTTAACTCTACAGTAACTTAATCATTGAATAATCTTTTCCATTGTCATGTTTAGGATTTAAAAAATGTCAGTTCATTCTTGTCTATATTATTCTGCCTTTTTTTTTTTTTTTTCTTTGTGAATGGCATATCAGCTCACTTTCAGCTTTGGAATTTTTCAATACATATCAAAACATAATTAAGCAAGCTGGAAGTTTTCCTTGATGGTTCTTCTAAGTCTCTCTGATGTAACCTATGTATACGTGGTGAAATGTGTAGCAGTGGCTTTGTAACTTTTTTGTTACTTGTTAGCACTTAATTGGACTTTAGGACCCTGTGTTCATGAGAAACAAGATCTACATCTTTTCTGTAATTGTGGCCATTTCCATCTGGTATTCTCTGTCTGTTAAGTGTTCTTCATATTAACAGTCTTATAAACTTTTCCTGCTGTCTTTAACCCTGGTGACTGATTTGTGTCCTACCCATCCTCAAATCTGGTCCTTAGATTTTCTCACTATTTTTTACTGTGTTCAGAATTCCTTATTAATATTGATTGCTGTCAGTCCCTCATAATGTTTCTGTTCATTAACTGCATTTTAATTGCTAACTTTGTATGTACCTCATAACTAGAACAGGCTCTAAGAAGAAACTTAAACTTTGCACCAATTAAGTATTTGAGATGAGAAGTGTCTTACGTTTGCTTGGAACCATATAATCAAATGTGATCACTGATAACCAAGCAGCTAGCTATTTGAAATTCAATTACACTAGTCTTTATCTGTTCTTATCCAAATTAATTAGCATGTTTGTGTGAAATACTTTTTATGTTTGAGGTGCAGTACGGAGCTGTCTCTAGAGAGTGGTATGAGCTTTAGTTAATGTGTGTGTGTATGTATGCCTTTTCTGATCCTAGGAACAGAACCATAAAATCCACTATATTATTGTTTGCCTGTACTGTTCTTACATAAATATTTCTGTAAAGTTAATAAGATGTTAGACTGCTTGAGTAATAAGAACTGCAGAATTTGGCCCTTTAATAAGAAGCATTAATTTAATAGGAGGTCAGTAATTTCCAGGGTGGTGTGGAAGAGAAAATCTTCGTTGTGCAATGTCTTAGATGATGTTTACAGTTGGATCTAACACACTAGATACCAGTGTGCCATATTATCTGCTTAGAATGATTTAAATAAACAAACAAGACTTACGTTTCTCTTTCAGAAAAAGAAATCACATTCATCATGTATGAATGACATGTCATAAAATAGTAGGCATGCAACAGGAAGCAATTTTTATTTAAATCATACTGCTGCTCATACTGTTCAAGAAATGCTAGTGACATCTGCAAAGGTATTTGGCAAATGCAATAGTGGGCTATTACGCAAAGTTAACTGAAAGTTAAATTAAGTTTTATTTACACTCATTCCATATATTGTACTATAAACATGCATAAAGCATGTTTGTAGTGCAATATATGTGTCTGTCTTGTATTATAACATAATTCTACATAGAAGTCACTAGCTCTTCATTTGACTGACTTACGGTGTGAGTCACCAGTTCAGATAGTAATAATTAATTGTAAGCATTGCTTAATTAAGTGGATAGTAGCTGAAGATCTTGCCATACAAGGATTAGAAAGTGAGACAAGTGGTAAAAAGGATTAAAATGGAAATATGCGGCTGTGACATTGCTCATAAGGAGATATTTTGGCTTAGAAAGATCTTTTAAAGTTCTTAGTGACATTCTATATTCTATCAAAGACGGAAGGCCCAAGTAGGGTACTGCTGACAGAAGAAAGTAGAATTTGACCTGTTCTTTGGTGTACCATATCTTCCTTTAACCAAGTTAAGTAGGATGCTTATCTCTCTTAAAATTGTAAACTCTAATCTTGAATGTTTTTTTGCATGAACAACTGCATGCATAATAGTAGTTTCTCAAAAGTATGGCAGCTCGCTTGAATAAGATTACCCACATAAATATTTATAGGAATAGAGCATTTAAGTTTCTGCACCAAATGTCAACATAATTCATGCAGTTCTAATTATGTATAAATTACATAGGAAACTTCCTGCAAAGACAGACCTGTGATAACATACTGAGCTTACATTGAATCAACATACTCATAACGTGCACATATGCAGAGAGTTGCTAGTTTAAGTGTAAAAGCCAGCATACTTAAAGCAAGGCTTTCATACTGTCAGCCTGAATACCACAAAAAAAAAAACCTATGTGTCTCACTCAGGCAGTTTAAATACATGACAACACTCCAGTGTTGTCAGACATCACATGTAATAGACAGGAATATAATTCAGTATTGAAGACATATGAGAATATCTTCATACCTGTTAATTTAAGTAGCACATTGGAAAATGCAAGTGTTATAGGTGCAAAATTTACTGCAAAGATGGTGTTAGTATTTCTCACCAGTAAAATTTTCTCATCTTAAAGTGACAGAGAAGTCTGTATTTCCTTTAGTACAGAACTACAGAACTGTTCTTTAGTACAGAACAGTAAGAAAATTAAGATATATTTGACTTAGAGCTATTTGGTGAAAGGACTGTTTGTTGCCATGTGTTACAGGGCTCCTTATGCAATGGGATCTCAGTCCTTAGTCATTACCATAATAACTAATAAGAGTTATTTATATTAAAAGTAATAGTCTTTCTGATTCATGCCTTCCCAACAGGGTACAAGCCTCATACTACACTATTTTTTCTTTTCCTTCCCTAGGCATACTGAAACTACATTTACTTAATACTTTTTTGTTCCATACATTTTCTCTTTTTTGGTATATATTACTAGATTCTTGATTCTTCTGAGTTTATTCATGGTTTTTAATTATAATAAAATATTTGTCTTTTTTCTTGTTTGTGTGGGTTATTTCTTTTTTTTTTTACTTGTCCATAAACAATCTCCTAAAGTGCCTAACTGTTAAAATAGGTGTATTTTCAGGAGATAAGAGAGAGGGAAAAAGAAAAATTTATTTAAGCAATACAGTTCATTTCAATGTGGTTTTGCTGTTTTGGTGAGCAATCTGGGAAAAAATATAAAAACATATTAATTTTGTTTTGGCATATTATTTAAAATACTACTTATCCAGATTTATAATATAAATTAGAAATTTACTATTTGCCTTTATTTTTAAATAATATTCGCTATCTTTTTTAGTATTCACTTTTCTTTTTTTCTGCCCAGTATGGTATCTGTTCAGTAAATTTGTATGAAAGTAACTTTTGCTTGTTTTTTCACAGGAACTTTATAGTGGTAGCAAAGACTGCAATGTCCTTGCATGGATACCAGCTCCACGAGAGCCAGATCCTGATGATATTTCTGAAAAGGTAGTGAAATTTTGAGTTTGAACTGTACTTTTTTATGGCTGTTATATTTGGGCAGATTGTGTGGAAAGTCAGTATGAAGTATATGATTCACCACCAACATTTTTAACAATTTCTAATTAAAGGAGAATCACTTATTATTTCTGTGCAATATTTTGATTCTTGTAGGGTTTTTAGAAGGCATTTTCTCTTGTAGTCTAGTCAAATCTTTTGCAGGCTGCTAGCTTCCTACTTAGTAGTTCATGTCATTTGACTATGGGTCTTTCAAATTCTCCTTCTTTAATTTCCAAACTTTTTCTGCAGTTTGTACTGTTTTGGAATTGTAGAGGTGCTAGATTGTATTTTAAATTGTTTAAGAATATACTGACTATTAAGTAGTAAGATTAGGGATACCACACTTCATACGCAAATATTTTTGATGTGAAAATGTAATAAAAGAGTTTCTAAATACGTTTATTTTTGTGCCCAAGGCAATACATTCAGGATGATTCCAGGGAAGATCATATGTAAGACTGTTTTCTAGCAGAGTACTTTCTCTCTCTCTTGGACAAGAAATATTTCAGTGAACAGCCTGAGTGGGAAAAAGTCTATATTTTAATTAACTGAACCCATTCACAGGATCAGAGTCTGGCAAACAGTACTGATGTTGAAAAATGAGGGTGTATTAATGTTTTGGCCCATAGCATGTGAAAATTACAGTTTTTAGAATTTCAGCATCATTCCATTTTAGATGGAAAAATTATAAGAAGCATAAAATTGTTGTAACATATGCTTTTTGTAAGTTTTTCTCTTTTAAAACTATCCTGCACTTAAGCAGAGAAGAAAAATGTAGTTCCAAAGGTTTGATACCCTAAACACAAATTGTATTGACCTGAAATTAACATTTTTGCTGTGAAAATTTTGATGTGAAGAAATTGGATTTTTCTTAGTCTGAAAAACAACCCACAGCAACAAGATTATTTACTTAGCTCTGATTAGAACTGCTCCTTTAAATTTGACACAGTAGCAGTATGTAATATATGCCATTGTTTTGAAATCTGTTAAGCTACAGCTGCTGTTTGCAAATGCTGTAGATGAGCCCTGTAGATGAGATGTCTCTGTAAGAAGCTGTTTTGCTGTCCACAGGCCATTAATTCATGTTTCCTCTCAGGTGCTAGAATAGGCATTTGAGTGCTTGTATGACTAGAATCTGAACCCAGAATAGAAGTAAACAAGAAAAGAAATTTACCCTAAGTCACTATGATTCAGTGCATTGCATAGCTACACAAACCCTTTAGCTGGACCCTAGTGGGGCTGAGGTGAGAAATATTTCTTGGATATGGGTAGAGGCCAAGCTGCTTCCTGAAACTGTAATGCTAAGTTATGATGGGCTGAGGATATTGTGATCTAAATTAAAGCAGTGGCACACAATAAACACTGTTATAACATTTGTTACATTTTGTACCAAATATTTGTAATACTCCAGTCAGTCCTCCCGATATTTTATGCCGAAATTGAAATAAAATACAATGCTATTTCTTTTCATAATTTATCATGTCTCAAACCAGCAGAATGTCTAAAAAAGTAGTTAAAGGTAATCCAGTACTGATGAGAGATAGAATAGTTCGCCTACATGTAGTCATTTAAAAAGAGCATTTAGCTTTGCCCTTATTTGATTGTAGTATTTTTAATTAAGCAAAACACTGAGAATTTTTATTTTCCCTAGTCTCCGCTTCAACAACATGTAAATCCAGCATATGAAGACGCATGGAGCAGCAGTGATGATGAAGGCTGAATTTAAATTATGAGCTGATACGAAATTATGAGCTGGCATTCAGGCACTGCTTTCATGGACTTTTACAGAATTGGACATTGTTGGATTTATCACAACTGGATTTTAGGTACAGTTCTGTTAGAGCAATGTCTTTCAGAAATAAGTTTCCACTGTTCTCTGTGTTTCTTTGTCACTGTAATGTTAAATCCAAATGATTACTTTTTCATACTTGACTTTTGTACTTACACATTGGTATACTTTATTCAGTGTTGAACAGCTGATAAAGAAAAAATAAAAGCCCTTGGGACCAGTCAAAATCATTGTTTCTGTTGTCTTTAGTACATGAGGAGATAACCCATTCATTTCCAAAACACATGATACAGAGGATTTTCCATGAAAGACGGGCAGCTCAGAAATACTTCCAACTTACTTTTATCAATGTCTTGAAGGAACAGATTGTATCAATTTTCAAGTGCTTCTGTGCTGTGGGAGTCAACAGATGTTTGCGCCTGTTCTTCTTGCATTTTCAGTTTTGCATGTTTTTCCATAAATGCAGTATTCAGTTCAGAAAGAGGTATAGCAGGGATCCTCTATTCAAGTATTTATATGGTGACCCTATCATCTAATATCTGAATCTGCCCCAGAAAGCTAAGAATAGAAACTAGTTTAGAGTTTCGTTGCTCCTCTTAGCAGGTTTTTAAGATCCGCCTTCTATGTACAAATTACACATCTTTAGCAAACATAAAGGATTCCTGAACAAAAACAGGGTTAAGATACAGTACAAGGCAGAGAATAGATCACATTTCAAGTTAAAAATACTGAATGTAATCCTTCCAAACTGTTTTCATCTAAAACATTTTGTTGTTCTAATGCCTGCTCTGTTTTGAAAGGGAGGAGTTTTGTGGAGTTATTGTCTCATCTCAGTCACTAGTTTGTGCTTCAGATATAATGTAGTGTCTGTCACTAAAGAATGTTTTCAGGTTGCTTAAAGCATCACCAGCAAAAGTATCAGTAAAAACAGGTCCAGTATAAAAACGACAGCAGGACAAGGTTTGTTGGCAAGGTTCACTCTTAAGGGCACACTGAGGAAAAGCAAATGAAAACACAGACTCAATCAATCTAGTCCAAAATAAACCAAAAACTATGCCACAGAACTTATAACTGAAGTTAAATGACTTAGCAAAGGACTCAGAGGATTTACTATACCACACCAGTAACTTACTTACAGACCTAACCTACAAATCTAAAGTACTTAGAGAATCTAGGAGAGCAGCATTTCTTGTGCACTTGGTACAGAATATGCACACTTGCATGCACACAGACACAAAGAGCCTGTACAAGGTAGAAAATTCCCCTCAAAAGTAATGAAATACCCACTTCAGATGCCTTTGTGAAGGGTGGAGTCTCAAGGAGTCAGGGCTCTCACTGTTCAGGGATCCTCAGAGTACAGCAAACTTGGGAGTTCCCTGGCTCTGAGAGGCCCCACTCACAAGGGCTTTGCTGGTCACAGCCCCTGCTCCAGGAGAGCTCAAAGGGTCTCACTTTGGAGCACGGTTTGTAGGGCTGCAAGAGAGGGGCTTTGGAACATAACAGTGTTCTATCCTGGCCACACTTTGGAATGGAAACTTTCTCTGAAAGTCTGAGAAGAAAACATATTATCATCCTTGGGCTCTTATTCAGGCAAAAAAAGTGTCCAAGGCTGTTCATTAAAACACAGGAGCTTGTTAGACATCACAAATTCCTGGGAACAGTGTTTTTACTGGTAAGTCAAGAGAGGCTCAGTCTGGGTGCTGTTTCTAAGGAGCATTTCTCAGATCACATCAGGAGAGGGATTTGATGCACTATTGCCAAATAACCTTTTAAACGTCCATTTTTGCCTAAGTTGCACCATGAATGAAGAATTCAGCTCAAGAAGAGGTGGGCTGTGAATTATTTGTCCAAGTATCTTCTTACCCAGATGCCTTTGGGTTTAGTGTCTCAAACAGTTGAAAAGAAATTAGTTGCCCTGGGGGCTTCTTGCATCTACTGGCAGCACATATCTTCTTCATAGGAGTCCTTCCACCAACCTCTTCTGTTGGTGGTATTATTCTCCTTCTTGACTGTTGTCCTGTGCTGGAGGAGAGGTGTTTCTTATGAGCAAAATGAGAAACACCTGTCTCTCATGTGGGCAAGAATCCAGACACATTCTACAACCCAGCACCTGCAAACCTTCCACATAATGGTAGTTGCTGACACACGGTGTTTAGTTTGTGAATTTTAAAACATCTTGGTACTAACCAGCATCTCAAACACCAATTTTTGTGAAAATACTACTTTGAAGAATGGCATTTTTGCTATTATTTCCTTCACTGCTTCTTTCTGTAGTTGTGTTAAGTTTTTTGTTTAAGCTTTTTTTTTAGAGAAAAATTGCATTTTATATCTTCTACATTCCTATGGCAGCTGTACTTAATTACTGAGTGTTGGTATCTTCAAAATGAAAAACTTTAAAGAGCACAGAAGGTATACTGTATATGACTTCTCACTGCCAAGAAGTAGGTACTAAGCCCACAATATCAGTTGCAACTGCAATATCTTTCTTGTGTGTAAGTTAAATGTTAAAATTAAACCTGAGTTTTCCCTTTTGTTTATGCCTTTCTGCTTATATGCTTATGGCATGTATTTTTATAGTATCAAAACTCTTTTAGAACCCAAAGTGGAACAAGTAGAGTGGTATGGACTTAATCACACTTCCCATCCTTACCCATTGGTCAGAAAAAAACCCACATCTAAAAATCCAGTCAGATGTCAAAATGGGTGCTCTGTTCATACTGAAATAAAATTATTCACTTGAGAGTCAACTAGTTCATAGCTAGATTCTTGCTGTTAAGAATAGTAAAAGTTAAGAGTGTAAGAAGAGAGCTTAGGCTGCAATGAACTTCATTCTTATCTCACTAGTGGTACTGGGATTTAGTCATACTGTATCAGAGAACATAGAGAATCTAATCTTAGATTCTAGAGAATTTAATCTCTTCAGGCTGTTCTGGGAATTGAATATTGCTAAGAAGACTTTCTTTGTCTGCCAAGGCAGAGATTTTTATTTGAACTTGATACAGTAAGTATCAAAAGATGGAGAAGAATTTGTTTGTTCTTACAAGAGATCAAAGAGTTTTCCTTCTAGCCTAAGGAAACAATGAAGGTGGAGTCAGACTGAGCTAGTCCAACTGAAGAAACACAAAGAGCCTAAGACAGGTCTCCTTCAGCTTAAGTGGAAGTTGAGTTCTGTGGAGGCAGTAAGATACTTATTACTGATTATTTATGCCTAGGTTATGATGCTCAACAAGTACCTGATATTAAGACTGCCAAGAAAAACCTTGTTCTTTTTTTCTTCCTGTACATCTGGAAGAAAGCATTAGCACATGAGAATTTCTATATCGTTATCTCTCCTTAGTGGGATAACAAGTAAACACCATAAGCTTACCTCCCTTCGCCCTTTTTTCTGTGGCTGGTGTACTGGCTCTTGCACACAGACTGATAAGTCTTGAAACTTAGGAATTTGTTTGCCACCTTTTTTTGCATTGTTTGGGTTTCTTTGCAGGCCAGGCTCCTCACAAGACATCTGGGGTTTTTTTTAGTCAAGAATGATTTCCTCTGTCAGCTTAGGAGCCAAAGTTTAAGAACCCCATCATAGTAAAACTGAAAAAATCTCAGATTTGCCAACATCAATAGGATTGGTTGTTATGTTTTTCTTCCCTTTTTTTTAATACTTGTATTACAGTTCTTATCCTACCTTGAATGTATACACATGTACATACACATGTATCTATGGACAGAAGATATAAAAGTACTTGAAATACCACTGCTTTGGCATCAGTGGAGGATAGTTCTTGGTTTTGGTCTACCTCATTTTTACATGGAGGCAAGGGTCTGGTTCACATAGTTGAGAATTGTAGGCTCTTTAGTGCACCTTGGCCTAGCATCTGCCATAGTGAATGGGTAAACTTACTGCTAGCTTAGTACACATAAAATTTGCAATACCTAGTCACATTATGGGCGTATCTGTTAAACAACATCTGTGCAAATAGAGTTTTTTTTAGCATGGTTAAAGTACTCCCTAAAGAAAGACTGTGAATATTGGCTGCTAAGTGCTGTTGTTATGCAGCCATTCTCAGACTTAGCCACCAAGATGTGTGCTGAGGTTTTGACACCTGAGAGATGTTCTTGAAAGCAGTATATTAGTTTCAGTGGTCAACAATTAGTGGTTGGAATACCCAGCTAAACAAAAGTATGTAAAACGTATCAATAATCAATAAAGTCCTTTTGTGTGGTTAAGGCTGAGTTATGAAATGGACATGCCTTCTTCCATCCTCCACCATTTTTGTTTTCTTTTAGTCTATTTTATAAAAATAATGGGAATGGAGGATAAAAAGGGATGACTGAGTGGCCAGGAATTCAGGCAGGTGCATAACTACTCCCCACATCTTCATCCCTTCTAATCATGTCTGTGTGTGTAGTCAGCCTTAGCCACCAGCCCACAGGCTCTGCCCAGATGACAGCTAACCAATGTCATCCGACATGCCAGCAACCCTTAACCACGCCCAGGCTGCCAAATTCCACTGAGTCCAAAAGACTGAAAAAAAAATATTTGGGGCTATTAAGGAAGCATTTTATTTACACATGAAAGAATATTTTAATTGCATAGACATACAGCATTGTTCCTAATTTTCATTTTATCACCATTTGCCTTCCAACTAAGTTTGAAAAAAACCAATATAGTTTTAGTGACACATTTTTGCTTTGTGCAGAGGAGTCTTTCAGACACTCAATAAGATCTGTACACTGGGAAGATTGCAAATCCACCCTTTTCTTACAGCTGTGAGGCAGAGATACATCTGCAGTCCTAAACAGGTTTTGTAATAAATTTCCTCATGCCAAAATTGAGATTATAATCAGCCGTTAAAATCAGTCCAACCAGTTATTTTTACAGCCATATGTTTGTAATCTAAAGTAACATGTTTAAGCAAGAACCAGGTAATGTATTCAGCAACAAAAATGATATGTATATGCCTTTGTTTAATACAAAATGGATTAACGTGGGAGGCAGAGAAAAGGGGATTATTAAAAGAAATTTTGCTGTTCTCTTCACGTTTGGAAAATACTGAGTATTGTCCCTTTCTATTGTTTCTAATTGCAAGGCATTTATTGAATAGACTACTTTACATTAACTAAAGATCTTAGCTCCCAACAGAATTATTAAAACCTTCTAGGAAAATTTTGAATCATATTTTTAGAAAAGTTATCTCAAAATACGTATTCATTATAAATTAAGAAATATATTATCATTTTGCTGGAGATCACTGACAAGAATTAAACTTAAATTTGGTAGCCAGCCAGTTCCATTTGTATATAGAATTTAAAGCTGATTCTTAATCTTCTGTGTTAGTAGTCCAGGATGGCCTCTGAAAGAAATATAGTTATTAATGCCTCCCTTTAATTTTATCCACACAAAGATATCTTCCTCTGTGTGATGGATCTTTAACATGTCACTGACATCTTAAGAAAGGGGGGCAACCCTTCCCAGAAACCCCTGGGAAGAAAACAGAGCGACAAGAGTAAAAAAGAGAATCCTGTTGTCGGGCTTAGGGCACGTCTGTTCTGCAGGCAGCAGCGTGACACAAAGCCGAGCTCAGCGGATGTGAGCAGCCCCACCGCGCGCCGGTCCGCCTGCCTGGGCGCTGCATTGGTTCACCTGCACCCATGGGGCTTTGTTGATAGGCTTCTTTCCTATTTTCTGTAGGTACACTGTGTCAAAGGCTGTTTGGGGAGCCCGTGTTTGCTGTGATAAAGATACACCAGAGAGTAGGTGTATGTTAAGAATATCAAGTTCTCATGTTTTGTGGCAGTTAGAAGGGAGTGTCTTGTGTTGCTCAACAGTTAATTACTGTTGCTATCACCTCCCACACTGTTCTGTAACACCACAGGAAATCAGCTGAGGATTATTCTCATGCTAGCAAAGATGAAAAAAAAAGGTGTTTTGGGACTTAATAAAAGAATAGATTTTCCCCACCAGTAGTTCTTCCAAGTGGAATATATGGCCCAGAGAATATATTTTTGTACCTGAATTGTGCTGTATTGCCTATGAGAGTTGAAGTTAAGCTAAGTATTCAAACAGTCTGATGCTGTTCAGTGGTTTTGAACTGTCACTACTGCAACAGGAGGCTTAGACTGAGTGGTTCTCCTACTCATCTGTGGGAAATGGTCACATTTGGCGTGTGCTTGGAATGTATTGCATGTTCTCAGGGTAGTGCACAAATTGTTTCCCAAGAAAAAAGTAGTCTAGTTTAGAGTTGCATGGAACTTCGACATCTGAATACTATTCATCATTATTTATAAAGTAAGTTTCCAGAACACTTAATTGTTTTGCAGACAGCTAATATACCTGAGGGCCTAAATGAATGTTTGAAATAGCTGCTTCATCCTGTTCTGCCACTCTGGTTAACTACTGAAGTTTAGGTTGACTAATGAAGTATATCAAAGTAATTTAAATAACACTCAGCAATGAGCTGCTGTATTAAATGTAGATACCTGTGATAATTGTTGAATCTTGTACTATAAGAATTATATTGCTGCTTAGCAGAATTCCCCTGTGTTGGACTGTAGGTTTCACTACTTAAGGAGGCTTGCTTTGTGTGGCTAAACATGTAAAGGGTCTTACTGGTACATCTCCTACCATTAAGAAGGTTAATTATATATTCTGGTGGCCTTGAAAACTGTGCTGGCTAAGTTTTTTCCCTGCCAGAAAGAGGAAAAATTATGCAAGTCAAAGGTAGTAGTTCGCAAGACTGCACAGGCATTAACTGTGACAAGCACAAGAAAAGTAAGAGTGTCATGGCTTAATCTCAGAGAGCAGCTAAACACCACACCACTGGTTGCTCACTCCCCCCCGCACCAGAAGGATGGAGGGGGGCAGATAATGAAAGGGTGAAAGTAAAACTCATGTTTTTGAGTTGAGATAATAATTGTTTAATAATTGAAATAAAATATAATTACACTTATAATTATAAATTGTAATTAAAAGAAAAAAGAAAAAAAAAAAAAAAACATACACCAAAAAAACCCCACAACAACAAAAGAACAACCAAACAAAGAAAACACCAAACCACAAAGAGATCGAAATAAAACTCAAGAAAGACAATTGAAAGTAATAAAAACAATTTCTCCCCCCTGACCAATGCCCCTCCCCACTGCTCACTTTCCCTCAGCTTTATATGCTGAGCATGATGCTATACGGTATGGAATATCCCTTTGGTCAGTTGTGGGCAGCTGTCCTAGTTGTGTCCCCTCTCAGCTACTTGTGTCCCTCCAGCCTCCTCACTGGTGGGACACTTGACAAGGTGTGAGCACTGCTCAGCAACAGCTAAAACATCCCTGTGTTACCAACACTGTTTCCAGAGTAAACCCAAAACATAACTCCATGACAGATACTGTGGGGAAAATTAACTCTACCCCACACAAAATGAGCACATGTAAGAAGCAAAGGAGCCACTCTAGTTTACAGATGAAAAGGTAGAACCCTACTTGTGCCACAAGATACACAAGGTGTGCACATCTAACAATCCTCCATGCTGCAGTGGTGCATTACCAGGGCTAGTGCTCGCTTCTGTGTTGCCCTGATCTTCCAGACCTGCTTTGTGTGGACCAGGTCATGGGAGCTGTAAAAACAATGCTTTTCACACTGCTCCATCTTCCCTCTATCTCCATTGCTTTATGTAGGGTAAATTAAATACAGGTCCTTCATGGTCCCTAGCTCCTGTCTCCTCTCTTCCCAGCAGGCTGTTAATAATATTTTCTATTAATTTGCATCTCCTTTCTCTGCTGCACACAGCCATGCCCCCACAGCTGTCCAAGCCAGGACATAATTCTCACCACAGTCCTCAGTCTTTTATACATCCAGTGTAATTCATCAAGCTGATCTTAAAATTGGTAGTTCTGCTTGCTTTTGAAGTATCACCCAACCTCTCTGGGCAGTCCTTAGGCGTGTCCTACCCTTTCTTCTTGATTTCCGTTTGGTTACGTGCTTAGGTGCATACAGAGGTTTGCTAATTCAAATAGTGCTTTGAGCAGAAGAACATGAGAACTTTGATCTGAAAGACATTTGACTGTTAGAGAATGAAAGATATTTCTGTGTTAGAGCAGAAATGTACCACAGAGTAAGGAAAATGGGAGGGAGATTTCATTAGCTTTTTTATCACTTGGTATTAACATATACATGCAGTTTCTAGAATCACACTGGCTGCTTGTTAACTTGCTTGGAACCAGTACAATTTTAATTGGCATTTTAATTTTTTTTTTTTTCATTTTATAATTGATCTGTGTTCATTATTCTCCTCAGTCACCTGCAGCTTATTAAAGTCTTGCAGTCATATACAAAAGTGATTATATAAATCGAGGTCTAGTTTATGAAGAGACACAGTTAAATAAAAGTATAGTTGAGCTGTTATAGAAATCTTTGTAAATCATCATCACTACTACTACCAACTGCTATGTGGAAAATGCCAATCACTTGTTTTTAAAATTTTTAAAAGTTTAATAGTAATAAAATGGTTATAAAATAGTAATATAATTAGAGTAATAAAATTTGAACAATTGAGATTAGGACAATATGAGACAATAAAAACAAAGAGATACGGACATTTGGTACCTTTTTGTGGGCAACACGAGCCCGAAAAAGGACACCCGTTAACAGAGGATTAACCCTTAAAAACAATCGCCTGTTCCACGTTCATACATCTCATACATTATGCATAAATTCTATTCAAACACAGGAGTCTGTCTGATCACTGTCAACTTCTTCCTCTTAATCCTCGTGCTGTCTTCTCTGGAAGATTTAGGTGTCCTGTGGCTTCTATCTGGTGCGAGTCCTTTCTTAACCAAATATCTTACATAGCATAGTTTCTATTTTAACATTATGTTATAACCTAAAACTATATTTAACAGTTAATTTAATACTTAAGAAAATTAATACAGCATAACTTTCTAACATAACACATAAAATATTCATTTTAATACTTGCAAAAAGCCAATCATAAAATACACATTTTTCACATGCTATATTAAAGTATTTCTTAGTTTTATAATAATTTTTGCAATGTAAACCGTCAGCTTTGTAATTTATTCTCATTTGTAGATGATCTTTCTTTTTTTATTCAATATTGCTGCCTTTCACATCAGGATTTGTCAAATGCAAATCTAATTTGTCAAATTTAAATCTAGTTTCACTAGTCCAAACTGAATTAATTTCTCTTAAAATGTTCTCATTGCCTTGTCTCTTGTCACTATGTCCAAGATAGAACATTTGATGGTACTGAGCTGCAAGGTCTGCTCCATGCAGAATTGAGATTTCACTTTATAAGATGATTCTGCATTGTGCTTTCAGCAGCATCCCATGCCATCCTGTTGTTGTGGTGTCCCAGGCCAGTGTTAACCCGGAAAACGGACAAGTGACCATAGCTGACAAACATTAGACCTTGCTTCTTTTGCATGATCATATCACCCACTCCTCTTCCTTTCTGGTATCCTAAAGCTTTAACCCCTTCAGTTCTCATTAAACATATGAATGATTTCTTAAAGGATGAAAACCTTAATCTAACACTAACAGAAAAGCAGAAAAGCATTTTATTGCATAGACAGATTATAAATATTATAAATTGTATTATAAATTATTATAAATCGTTATGGAATAATTACCAAGAAATAAAGGGGCTGTCTAAGTAGCATTGCTTTACAGTGCCTTGACAGAGACACCTGGCTTTGTTAAAGGTATTGTCAAAAATGTCTTGAGGAAAGTACGTGTTCTCCCAAATCTTATAAAATCTGAGCTCACGCTACACAAACCAGATAAGATTTCCTTGATTAGACTGCAGAAATCCGCCAGTAAGTAGTTACTCTGTCTTATTCCAAATCCACCAAATGTTATTCCAGACAGAGCTGTCACCTATTCAAGAAGACAAAGGTATTACCAGAGATGACACAATCAGGGACAGCCAGCCCTGTTTACCGCTCTGCCACCTCTGCCTGCCTGCAGTTTTTGAACCACAGTGTCTACAGTTTTTGAACCTCTCAGGAATGTTAAAGACAGTACAGTTGGGTACAGGGGTGTCCTTGGCAACTGGGTGATAGAATTCAAAATGATTAAAATTTACTTTGCCTCACCTCTCCTCAAGTGGCAAGAAAGTGAGGTCTACTGCAAAATTGGATTGCTCCTTTGCTCTCCATGAATGAAAATCCTCTTATGTCTTGGTAGATTCTTAAAAATAAAATGCAGCATAGTGAAAGGAATTTGTAGGGAAACTCTTCCACTACATCTTCTCTGGTTGCTTTTTCCTTTTTTTCTGCTTTATCTATTTCCCTTTTTATATTACTTCGACTGTTCTCCTCCCCACCTTTCTTTATAGCCTGTTTAAAAAAATAAGGTGTTTTCTTAGAAACTCTAATCTAAAAACCTTTTAACTGTTAAAGATTAACCAGTAAAGCATCTGTGAAAAAGCACGCACTTCCCTGACATTTGACTCCATCCTGCCACATTGAAAAACTCTGCTATTGTGATGCTTCAATAGTTTGTTCACACTTACCAGGTTGACTGGAAGGCAGGAAAGCAGGCTAATGTCATGTCACATAATGTCGGGAGCCGCAAATGCCCCAAATCATGAACGGGTTTAGCGCCTGTCTTTCAGTGGCACAATCTGTTGGTGATTTTGATTGCAATGAAGTTTGCTACTGAGTTTTCTGAGAGTGGCTTGTGCATTTTCAGAGTGGAACAGAGGAGGGTTGCATGAGTGCCTGTGCACAGAGGGAAAGGGATGAATACATCAAATCAGGTCCAGGTAGGGGACATAAAAAGGGCTTTTTAGTAGTTGGTATTTGGTTGACCCTGCTGAATGTCAGGTGCCCACCAAAACTGTTCTGTCACTACCCTCCACAAATGAACAGGGGAGAGAAAATAAAAGGCTCATTGGTTGAAACAGGGATGGGAAAGGGATCACTTATAGGTCACAAAACACTGAACTTGGGGATATTAATTGAATGTATTACTAAAAACATCAGAGCTGTATAATGAGAAAATTAAAAACACCTTCCCTTACTCCTCCCTTCTTCCCAGCTCTGTCTCCTTCCCTATAATTATGCAGGGAGACAGGGAATGGAGGTTATACTCAGTTCATCACACGTTGTTCCTGTCATTGCTCAGAGAAAAGAGGCCTTCCCCTGCTCAACCATGGGATGCCCCCATGGGACATATTCTTCCCATAGGCTACAGTTCTTCACAAACTGTTCCAGTGTGGATCCCTTTCCATAGGGTGCAGTCCTTAAGGTAAAGCCTGCTGCAGTGTGGGTCTCCCACAGTGTCACAAGTCCTCCCAGGAAACCTGCTCCAGCATGGGCTCCTCTCTCCATGGGTCTGGAGGTCTCTCTTCAGACACACCTGCTCCAGCACAGGCCTCCCTCAGAGTCACAGCTTCCTCTCAGGCATCCACCTGCTCTGGCCTGGTTCTCTCCCAGGGGCTGCAGATGGATCTCTGCATCCCCAGAAACCTCCACAGGCTGCAGGGGAACCTCAGCTCTGGTGCCTGGAGCACCTCCTGCACTGATCTTGGTGTCTGTGGCGCTGTTCCTCTCTCCTATTTTCACTCTGCTCTTCTCTGAGTGCATTCACATCTGTGGAACAACTTCCTGTTCCTTCTTGATTTGTCCGTAGCCAGTAGTGGATCCATCTTGGAGCCAGCTGGGATTGGATCTGTCTGACATGTGGGAAGCTTCTTGCAGCTTCTCACAGAAGCCACTCCCACTACTAGAACCTGGACACACTAACCCTACACAATGATGTACATGTACAGCTGGAAAGGCAAAGCTTTGGAATTAGTATTTTAAATCACACAATATTCTTCAGACACAATACTTCAGACAAGAAAACTCAATTCCCTGGCACTGACAGGCGTTTTCCTAAAGGTATCCACACATGTTGAATTTGGGGGGCCAAATGTGGTTCAAATTTATCTGAATTTACAGGATTAACAGATATTTTGACCTTTCCTGTATACAAGTTGGTGAAAAGCAGTTTCCAATACGACTGAGAAGCTTCCATTTGGCATTTTGCATAGTCTTCTTTTAGTGATATTAAAATATTTATTTATATCTCATAATAAATTCATGGTAGAAACCATTTCACAATTTAGATTGAATTAGACTAGACTGCTAAATTTCTGAGGTTTTTTAGGAATTTCAGTAAAATTTCAAGTTGCTTTTCAATTTTTGCCCTAAAAATAGAAGTAATTACTTTTATTATATTCTGATTTGTGATCTGGAATCTTATGAATCCCCTATCAGAGACATAGACCAGATATCCAAGAGCAAGAAGTAACCCAACTGATAATCAAAAAGAGAGTGGGAGAAAGAGGATGTTGTTAGTTTTTCTAATTGATGTATTTTTAATTTTTTGTTGTTGTTGTGGTTGTTGTAACATTAACTTCTGAATGTATGTATACATCCTTCAGTATTCTCTGCAGTTTGCAGAATTTTAGACCAGAGGATGAATCTTAGACCAGGGGCATGTCCTGACAAAGGCCATTAATTCCTGTATGGCTTCATATATGAAAGTATTGCCACAAGAAAAAAAACAGAAGTGCTTGGAGGTAACTTCTTCTCCACATCTTCAGTATCTGACAAAGAGACAAGCTACCTTAAGAATGGAAAGAGTGACTAGAAAGCAACAGTAAGTAGTAGTCCTTTTATTTTGGTTACAATTGCATTATATCTACCAGGAAGCATTTGAGCTGCTTTCAAGAACATGAAATGTCTCTGAAAATCTTGACCTAAGTTTAGAATTTCCATTTTGTTCTCTTACTGCATCTCTCAATAGAAAAGGTGAGCACAACAAATATAATAAATATAATACCTCAACTGCAGTAAGTCTCTCTATGAAACAATAGTTGTCAGGAAGGGAAACGATTAAAGAGGAGGCTTCAAAATATTCTTTAGAAATACTTGAGAAGCCATGTCAGAATCACAGAAATGACAAGTAGCATCAGTTACCAGTTTTCTGCTATCCAGTTTAAGAGAAAGTTTTAACTTCTAGAAGTACTAAATTTTTCCTATGCTCTGTCTAGAAATCATTGTTTTTGAGTTTGTGGGTGTCACATGCACAGAGAAAACAGTACCTCAGGTGGAGAACTGGTCTATGAATGTAAGACTTGCAAACTGCCCTGAAGATTTAGCCCTCAAAATGTCTCCATATGAAAAACATCAGACTATGTATTATTCCATAACAGTCCATAGACTGATGCAGAGGTAACAATCAAGGAAGTACAGGTTTTTTTGAAATATAGAGATTTTTAAATATGATTCAAATAAGCGTCTTCTTGGAAATGTTGAGATTTTAAAGTAAGATTTGATTGCAAACAGTTGCATTATGCTCTGTTTGAAGTGTTCTTATAGCCCATTGCTTTGCCTGTAGTTACTCTAGAGTGGGTGTAAAGGCATAGGTGGAGGTACGAAGACAAGCACCCTTAAAAGGACTTCTCCAGAAGAAATTCTTTGCTGTGACACTGCTGAGATACTGGAACAGGTTGCCCAGAGAAGTTGTGGATGCCCCATCCCTGGTAGTGTCAAGGTCATGTTGGATGGAGCTCTGAGAAACCTGGTCTAGTGGGAGATGTCCTACACATGACAGGGGCTTGGAGCTAGATGGTCTTTGTGGTCTCTTCAAACCCAAACCACTCTTAGATATTTTTTTTCTCAGCTCCTACCCACACCTAAAAGTGAAATAATTCTCTGCCATTTGATATGAAGTCACATTTCCACTTTCACATTTTACTCTAGATCTATTTAACCATAGTGAAGAAGGAGTAGGAGGAGAGAAATAAATACAGCACTACTATGAAACACACTGTAAGACATAATGGTGCCTTGGGCAGGTACTTAACATGTCCCCAGATGCAGCTGGGGGAAAAATGCCAGAAGTCTGCCTGGGTAAAGGTTCTCAGCATGAATATAGGCCTGAGATATATCTTGTAACAAAAATATGCCCTGATGTATTTTAATTCTCTTGCTGACAAGTAGAATTGCTTATGTAGAATAGAGAGATAATGTTTTTGGTTGGGTTTTGGTTTTTTTTTTTTTTTTTTTTTTTTTTTTGTGGGGGGGGGGGGCTTTTTCTTTTTCGGGGGGGGCA